>NC_054084.1:28802807-29052807 GCF_017562075.2 Anopheles merus | reverse complement strand
CCGTGTACAATTTGTTCAATTATGAAGGTCTTTGCGCCACCCCCTCCCCCGGGGCGCTTGTAATAAGAAGCCCCCGAAGACTCACACCCTACACTTGCTTGTGCTATCTTTAGCCCCTTCCTTTCCCCACCCTTGCCCGTGAGCGTGAAAACTTTTCCTCTCAGCCACTGTTGTAAGAACCCGGGCAGGAGAAACAAAAAAAGGTCATAAAAGGTTGCCGTTAGATCGGTGCGGATATCGGAAACAGAGGTTATCCCTGCGCTCGTGTTTGGACACCAAAAACCCCCCACCTCCAAGAGGGAGAACAAAGCGCTCGAGCCCGGCAAACATCAAACGAAGATTTCACCCTCCTTCCCGACGTGTTTCCAGGGGGGAGAGAAAAGCAGGGTGAAGTTTCGCCCCAAATTGATACCCTTGTGAGTGGGCAAACAAGGTTTAACGCAAAAACAACAAGCCTCCCTCCTCCCTTCTCCAGTGCCCGTGATTCTCCACACACGCACACTGGATAAGGGAAAAACTTTTGAAGCTTTCCAGCTGCGGCGGCTCATCCCTGGCTGGTCTCACGCCGTATGTGCTGTTGCTTTGTTTTTTCATTCTCCCACCCTGCAACGGAACGGCTATCTGCACCGGCCGTCTCCCGTACATTGTAAATGGTGCTAGAGAAGGGAGAGCGGTGGGGGATATTTGAGCCCTCTCCAGAAGGGCCCATCTCATCTAGCAACGCAAGGTAAGAAGGTTAAGCTTTTTTTTTTTTGTTTAATCTCATCCCGGAGATCGTGTTGCTAAGTGAACTTCACTTACCGTGCTGTTTCGGGAAAAACACGGGAAGCAGGTGTATGTGAACCGTGTTGCTCGACCCGTTGTACAAATAATGTTACTTCCACCTTCCCAGAAGACGAGCGGAACACACAAATAAACAAGCACACGTAAACATGCAGGTTAACACAAACACCTATGGCTAACAAAGTACGCGATTCTAAGGCAGCTAGCAACTGCTGCAGGGTCTTTGAGTAGCTGATTGGTGTTGGTGGACTGAAAAGCGTTATACGTACGCATTCCACCCAGCTCTATGTGGATGAAATATGCTTGCGGAGAAACGGTTCGACTACCGTAACCAGTAATTCAGGAAGTGCAAATTGCTCAAATCCCACACGCACGCACACACTTGACTGAATTTTAACTTTTATTCCGAGCGACCCAGTGCCGCCCGAGGGCTATTGAATGTAATGCTATTTATCTTTTGTTCTGGCAGTGCTTCGCCGTTTCATCCCACTTTTTTCTGGATTTTTCGCACCCACATGAAAATGATGCTTCAAATTAAACACTCTCCAAAAACGAGCGAAAATGGAGCCAATTTTCTGCCACGGGTTACAGCAAGAAGCCTATTTTACAGCCCATGTGCATGCTGTGCTGCGTAACGCAGGTCGAGCAATCAGTAAGTGAAATTGGAGCTCAAATAGCGAAGCTTTACCTTCAACAACCCTTTTCCGCACATGTGGCAAATGTTCAAACAAAACGCTTTTTCCTACTCCTGAGTGAAACAAAAGCCACGCGAATGCCGGCTTGTGTAATTTACCACTTCGTGCCAGATTGTACGCGTGATGGTACTTTGCAAACAATTTATCATCCTGATCCGTGTGCCGCTTTCGGGTTGTGTGCGAGGACTGTGCGATAAGGTCGGTCGGAGTAAAGCAGTGAAATGATATGACGCTTGAATGACAGCTTTTTTTTTTGGAGGGAAACGACACAGACGTTGGCAAGAGTTTATGGTAGACGCTTTCACATACAGCCAACAAAATTAGGTGACGGGGTGGGAGTTACAATCGTTTTAATCCTGGCAACTTTTCTTTGGACTTAAATCATAAAATAGCAGCATTTTCTTTAATTTTTCCTGTCATAAGAAGCTAAAGTTTTGCCTAAAACAAAAAAGGTAAAACACAAAATTTGCTTCAAAACACTCCAACGGACGAACATAAGCGATGCAATAGGATTAAATTGTAATGCAAATTGCCTGATGTAAGGCGCTTACAAATGGTTTCACTAATTTCATCACTGATTAAGAGTATTTTGCTAAACTAGGCTAATTATACTTCTTGCCAGAATTCCTTGCGTCAAACCTTCCAATGAACATTGTTTCAGCAACTTATTTTTACTCTTCTAATAAGCTTTAACTTACTTTTCATGTGCTTTGATTTGCTTTCTATCATCTAACAAACAAAGAATTCGTTGCTGCTCAAATCGCTTTAGCCTCGGCACCATTTACCATAAACTCAAGTCTTACATTTCCCACCCACTGACCGTATGATGAATGGTGTGCCAATTTTGACCTTACCGAGATTTACAACCGCTTGCAAATGGCGTCCGCTAGGCTTCCCTTTCGTTAAGATTTATGTCAGGGTTACGCCGAAGCCGAGCAGACGTGACGACCGAGCAAAGGAAGACGTCTGATGGCAAATAATGCTATAAGTGCGACTAAATATGCCGATGACGGCAGTTGGGCTGGCACCAGACGTCGTCTCAACCTTACAGACAACTCACTCTTTACTACAGCAGCAGCAGCAGCAGCAGCAGCAACAACAAAAAAGGCATTATTCTTGAAGCAGTACACGCTTCGTTCCTAGGCTTTTTCACACAAAAAAAGACACCACAAACATTCGAACGAGATTAAATTGTGCCCAATTTCAACCGAAACGCACGCCTTTCAATCGATACACACTTACCCGAGGCAAAGAAAAAAAAACAGAAAATGCTCCACTCAAATGGTTCCTCGCGTTTATTTGCCCACCCATAATTACGTCTGACGGGCCCGTTTAACGATGCAGTGAGAACGTTTCCTTTTTTAGAAAGCTTCACCACTGCTAACGAGCCGTCTTTCGAGGAGGACCGGATCGTTCCCCTGGACGTAAAGTTGCACGCTCAAAATGCTCATTCTTTCGCGGTTTGTTTTGTCGTCTTAAGTTTGAATCATTGCTTGGGCTCATTGCCATTACGAAAGCGGTATTTGCTGGGTGAAAGGGGACTGGAAACACCAAGCAAGGCTTAGTAAGAAAGTGAACGTGTGTTTTTCCCTAGTCATTAAAAGCCTGAAAGCTTATTTGAAATTTCAACACGCACAGCTACCATAAGGACGTTCAGAGAGAAGAGAACGAACAGAAAAAAACGGATGAGAGAGAGAGGAAGATAGAGATAGAAAGCGAAGGTAATGCCATTTACTCCGCGCAGGCATATTAAAGGAATCGTTGTGAGCGCAAAAGCAGGGCAAAAACATTTCCGCTGAGTTTTCGCTGCCCTTGCAAAAAGAATAAAACGACAGCAAAAAACACAGTGAAGGAAAGAAAAACAACCCCACAAACATCCGGCAGCGAAAGCAAAAATCACCCACCGAAGGCACGGCACAAAGTTATGCTCCAGAGCGTTTGCAACGCGTGCGAGGCAGCGAAAAAAGTGGAGTACAGCCGTGACCGTACAATACTGCTTCCCGACGGTGGCTACAGCAAAACTTCCGACCATGTATCGGATACTTCCGGTGCCGGTTTCGCTGACCGTAAGAAATCTGATTAAAATGGAACGTTTTAAGTATCGAGCCACAGCCAAAAGCAAGCAAAAGAGCAAAAGAGAGAAAGAGAGAGATTAAAAAAAAACAGGAAATTCAATCCGGTCGCCTCCGTAACAGCAACCGGAATGGACAGTGAGTTGAATGTTGATGAGCTTTCGAGCAAGTAGACAAGCCGGCCGTTGGAAGATCGGTTCCGATCTGGTAGCTCTCGTTTAATGATGTATCGTTGAATACCCTGAAAACTGAGCCGTGTGTTGTGCGATGGTAATAGTGCTGTGAATAACAGACCACTTGCATCGGTGGAAGTTGCTGTAGTATTGTCCTCTTGTAGTTGTCCGTGGTGTAGTTAGCAGTAAGCAAAAGCAAAGTGAATTGAGATGGATTTCCAATTACTGAGTAGTGTGCATTGAGTTTATGTTGAAGCAATTATACTCTTTGCTGGTATCATCCTCTTCGATCGTGCGTAGGCTCTAACCATGCCTGGAATTTAAACTACACCCTGCGTCACAAAAAAGAGATGAAGCAACCAATCTTGCTGCTATGATCAATTATTTATCATTCCTAACGCAGATTGAGGGGTATCTAGACTCGATTACAATTTGAAGTACAAATTGTATCAGAACTAAAGACTTTATCCAAAATCTGGGAGTGCATTTGAACTTCAAGTTAAATATAAATAGTCTACTTTTAGGCGTATCGCAAAACATCAAAGCCAATCACTAATGTTGGCTCGTTTTCTATTCAATGGAACAATATTTATCTTCTTCATCTTTCTATTCGACTTTTCTGTTCCACCATGTTGGATATTACCATTTAGGTACCAACAAAGATATCATGTAAAATCGTAATGTTTTATTTTTTCATGTAGCTTGGTAGTGCCGTAAAACCCCCAAACCATTATAGCCATTTTATTTCTATTTTAGAGTTTTGTAACAAAGTTTTTAAACAAAGTTATTCATTTAAAAAAGCGTTTTCGCTTATGCGATATACGTGTTTTGCAAATATACCAAAACAAAATCATAACAAAAATTACATACTTTTAGGCGTTGCTCGGCTCCACGTCATCACTCAGACATTGAACTTACGTTGGAATTTTCATAAGAAGTTTTCAAAAAATAAATCTAAACAAGGTATCAAATTGCTGGAATGATACAATTGATTTATAATACGCCAAATTGATACAAAACAAACAATGAGCACAATTTTTAGCCGATTTGCATATTTTTTCTGCAATCATTTTTGAACGTCAAAAATCAAAAATAAAACAACAATTGCATACTTTAAGGCGTTATTCACTTTTCAAAAGAATCATTTCACTAGAGCACATGCGATGAATTTGTCATTCAATTTAATGTACGTTAATGTGTTTTCAACCTATTCAAACAAAGCTCTGTACGACATTAAGTTAGCGCTTAGTTTAGAGGTTAACGGGGAAACTAAACATAGCCTCTTAAATTTAATTTCCCAAGCTCTCGTATCAACAATTTGCTGCATGTCTACAAGCGAAATACTACGAAAACAGTAAAACCCCTTCTCAAACTGCTTTAAATTTCCCGCAAACATTCCTCCACCATGTCCACCAACCTGCTATGTGCAGGAAAACGTGCTAAATCTTTCATCCCTTCCAAAAAAAAGAGGCTACTTACTCAATATAGTGCCCCATAAACTACTAATTTCCCTTCTTCGCAAAAGCAAATACCACCGGCCGCCGGCTAAGTGAACTTAGCTTTTTCCCATCATACAGCTCATTAATTTATCATCAAGCTAAACCGGTAGCTCCGGGCTGACGTACGCTTGTGCTTCGGACTCTGGGCCAACGAAAAATCTACCTCCAACAGCAGCAGCCGAGCACCAACATAAACCTTCCCAGCCGTGCGGAAATGGATTAATGGTGCCCGAAACTGTTTCCAGCGACAGACGAGCGAGTGAAGGAGAGATTGAGAAGAGGAGAGAGCGCACACAAGAGCAGCAAACAAAAATAAAAATAGCCCACTCGATGGCGCCGGGCCTTTTTGTGTGTGTGTGAAAAACGTTCCGGCATGCTTTCGGACGTGGTTTTTATTCCTTCGTTTGTTATAGCCTGCCTTATCTAGGCAGCTTTGTAGGTGGGTGGGTGGGTTTTCATCGAGCGTTGAAATAAAACCTGTCCGGTAAACCACGTGTTCGGTTCGGATCGATAGTACCACAAACCCACGCACAGACGATGAAGTGGGCAGTGGGATTCATTGGAAGCAGTACCTAGTAGTCGTTCGGGATTCAGGGGGAGTACAGCATGAATTAATTTTGCATCACATCTGACGTCACACACTGCAAAGAAATGGTAAGTTCATGTTGATGGCAAACAAAGCACGCCAGCCACACCATCAAGTGTTACAGTAAGCTGTGTGCCAAGTTTTCCCACTCCTTGCACCATAATTCTCAGAAACATAAAACAGCAAAACAGCTCTAACGCTGGCAGCAAATTGTTTAATGCAATCTTGCCCATATAATTTTCCGTGCCTCTTACTTCCCGCCAGCTCATCGTGTCGGCGCGCGCTCTGATTAATTAAATTCTGTGCGCATAATTTCTAACCGCGCCCATAATTAAGCAAGCCTCTGCCAGCCCTTCGGGCTACTCCATCCCTCACCAAAACCATAAAAATACAACAAAAAACTTGCCGTGCTTACATCGTTGATCGTGCCGCAACATACCTTTTTAAAAACTGCTCATGTTAATCGTTTCCACCACCAACACCACCACGGCTCGCTACAGCTCCGAACGGCGGCGCGACCTAAACGGCGCAGTTAATCCTTGAAACATCCATTATCCGTTTCCTTCACTGTTGCTGGTACCCTTAGCCCAGTACTTGGCACCGGTTGAATGCGTCTCGCCAATGCTCAATGGGCTCTACACCACGTCCAACCTCTTTTCACTTTTTGTTGTGTTTTTTTTTTCAAAACTCTGGAAAACAACGCCAAAGCAACAAGCACTTCCGAACACACACACCCACACACACACACACACCAGCACCTACACACTTTTAAAACTTGGCCCCTACACTCTTTGCCCCACACCAGCAGGTTGAAGGAATTTCCGTTCACTCTTCACTTCCTGTTTCCCTTTTCTGCAACAAAAAAGGGAGCGAAAAAAAATCAAGCAATGAAACACGCTCACAACACACAAAGTAGATGACAATTTACACCTTCCGGCGACAAAACGGCGAGTGGGAAGGGCGGTGGAAGGAATTTAACTGGTTTGAACTTTCCTTTTCCGGACTGTTTTTCCCACTCTTTTTTTCTATGTTAATACTTCCTCGCTGAGAATGTTACGCGTGTGTACACCGCTGTGAGTAACGAACGAAGCAAGAAAGGCATCGGGACGAAAATCCGATGGACCCGACCGGGCGATCATTTTTCCACCTCAATTAGTTTGACGGTGAGGCCGCTCCCTTTCCCACCAGACGTGTTCCGTTCCGCATGAGCGACGAAACGGTTGCCGGACCTTTTTGGGGGTAGCAAGGGGGCATCCTTAGCCGTTGTTGTGGATTTTTCCTGACCTTTTGCACTCCTTTTCACATTTCACACTCGTTCGTTCGCTCTTTCTGGGGGCACTTTTTCATCGACCACGCGCCCGTTTCGCACGCAGTGGGGTACGTTTTTCCTTGTTTTTTTTGGGGCTATTTTTGGGGGGGGGGGGCGTTTCCCTGGCCCTTCAAACCCTACCGAGCCGAGCAGGCTGAGCAAACAATGGGAAGTTGTTGTTGTTTTTTTTTGTGATGCTTCGCCCTGCTCCGCTTTATATTTATTATGATTTGGTGGAAAATCTAATTTCATCAATTCCTGGAAAATAACGAACATCAGTTGTCAGCGGCTCGTACCGCCACGGGCCGCTGCACAGCCTTCGGCCGATGCCGAAAAGCGGGGAAGATGTTAAAGTGATGCCATCGCTTTAAGCCACACAAACGTACGCCACGACACGCACACACGGAAGCCGATACAACTCAATCAAGAAAGAAAGAGCCACCCAGCGGATGTGAAGCTTTTTTTGCCTCCCGAAGCACGAGCCAGAACAATCACGACCGAGAATCACTGAACGAGCACTTCGCGGAATCCACGCACCACGCTTCACATCAGTCGATCAGCTGAGAAATCAAATTTTCCCACATTTCCTTGCCTTTTTCCGACAGACGGTGACGGCGACGTTCTGCTAACGCCCTGCGGCAGTTTCGCACAGGGAAAAAGGCCACCTTTAATGTTGCGCGCTGTGGTACGCGGTTTTTGTTTTTTTTTTTTGGTCTTCGCACAGGCTCACGTAATGCCTCACTGTTCCGGTTGGGCTTCTTTTTTTTTTTTACTCCTCCACCACTTCCGCAAGGCCTTAATGCCTCAGCCGATGGTTGTGAGGCGGTAGACTAGGGCTACCGCCTTTACCTACCCCACTCACCACCGTATCAAAACACACACACGCACGCACGCACGCTGGAATGGAACCAAATGGGTGGGTTCAGCGAGCTTCCGCAGCGGTTTCGTAGCAGCTTCGGTTGATTATGCGAACAGACTGACGGGCACGGTCAGCACTCACGTACGGCTTTGCTCGCATCACGCCTTGCGCTTTTTCGGCTGCACACTGTTTACAACAACTGCGAGAGAACGAGAGAGAGAGAGCGAGCCAGAGAAGGGCCTTGCTGAGTAGTGAGACGTTCATCCGGTTTGACCGCTCACCACGGTGAGCGGTATCCTTTCACAATGCAACCGTTCGTGGTGTAGGATCGGTCTGGTGGTTTGGTAACACGAAACAGGTACTTGTGGGTGCATTTCTCATCATTTTTCGTACCGCAAACATTGCTCACTAAGGCTGAGGTTCATTTGATGAGCTGATGGTTCGTGCCGGTGCGCATGAGCTTTGCCTGTTTCCGACGTCGGATGACACTTCGTAACGAGCTGTTTACGGGGCGGCACAGCTGGAAGCGCGCTCTGGCGGGAAATGTACGTACTAGCACTGTGTTAGTTTACGTATCGTTTCGAATTGTTTAGAAGCAAAGGATATGAAGGACGAGAATAAGTAATCAAGTATGAAATCCCGTTTTGAAAGAATAGCACATTCAGCTAAGGCATCTAAGTACATTTTGGAGGAGTATAAAACTCGAAATATAAACTAAATAAACATGAATGACTATGTAGGAATAAAGAAACATTTTTTAATTCATTGTTACCCACTATTGTTATTATTATTATTATTACTATTAATATTGATATAATAAAAATTATCACAATTATTATAATTATAATAATAATAATTATTATTATTATTATTATTAATAGTTACTATTATTATTATTATTATTATTATTATTATTATTATTTTTATTATTATTATTATTGTTATTATTAGTGATCGTAGAAGTAGTAGTAGTAGTAGTAGAAGCAGTACTAGTAGTAGTAGTTGTAGTTGTAGTAGTAGAAGCAGTACCAGTAGTAGTAGTAGTAGTAGTAGTAGTAGTAGTAGTAGTAGTAGTAGTAGTAGTGGTAGTAGTAGTAGTAGTAGTGGTAGTAGTAGTAGTAGCAGTAGTAGCAGTAGTAGTAGTAGAAGCAGCAGTAGCTGTAGTAGTAGTAGTAGCAAAAGTAGTAGTGATGGTAGTAGTAGTAGTAGTAGTAATAGTAGTAGTAGTAGAAGTAGTAGTAGTAGTTAGTATTTATATGATGGCCTACACAATAATTAATGGTTTATAATCTAATCTGTGTTTCATATTAAACAACAATTTTCCTCTGAGATAGAAGCCCTTCATTAGAACAATACTAAAAATAAACGCCTAAAAATATGCATTTTTAAACAAAACTGTTTCTTTAAGCTTGTCGGTTGCCATCGTCAATCCAGAGCTGTGCTTTAAATAACAATTATGGATGAAATGCATGTTAATTAAAAGCATCCTATTGACAGTTGACGACATGAGCAAGTGACGATGCCTGCAAGCCAGAGCAGCCCCGCATCGGACCAGAAGGTAATAAATAACCAGTTAGTGCTTACGTGCTGAGAACATCATAGCGTTGTAGTTTTATGACGTTCTCGAGTGGCAGCAGTCACTTCAAAGCAGGAGTTTCTCTCTCCCACCCATCATCATCTTGCATTCTCATCTTTGTTCGCCAAAGGGTTCTCGATGGACTGGCTCGACTGCATGAAATTAATAGCAAAGCGCCCCCAGAGCTTGTTGGCCTCAATTCGCACAGCCCCGGTCCCGTTCTACACCCTACCATCCTCCCACTGCGCTGCCCCTGTCTTGCCAATTACGAAGACACAAAGGCACAAATCATAGATCGGGCCCGTCCCCTCTAGCCACCAACAACACCTGGCGCGCTGGCGGGCAAAACCGGCCAGGCAGAACATAATCACCGATGATAAACTGGCGACATTAAATTTTGAGACCGGTCGCTGCTGATCCAATTAGACAGAACAGCAAACCATCAGCCCCCAACCCGCCCCATCCGCACTGACGGTGGCGGGATAACAAAAGGACCCGCGAATAAACATCGAGCGCCTATTGCTGATTAGTTCGTCCAGGTGGCAGCGGCACTCATTCTGCCCCGTGACTTGGCAAACAGTGTGATCGCAGAAACCGCAACAACCCTTTTAGGTCGGTCGTTCTGGGAACGTGGTAGGTTTGTCGGGAGATGCAAGGAACGGTTCCCCACTAGCCAACAGTGGTGCCATTGATTGCGGTCGTTTCGCGTTGTTGACACTAATTGAAGCAATGGACACGTATGAAGCCAACATGGGGGACTGATTCCTCTTTGCACACTAGTCGCTCTGGATCATGTCGAACACAAGGTGGAAAACCCATTAGCGGATTGAGACACCGACCGAAGAGTTTATTGACTCAAGCAGCAGCAACAAACAGCCAGCAGACAGGGATCGAATCTTGAACCCGTGCTGGGAAAGTGGGGTGCATAAGCATAATCCGGCATGTTAAAGCGAAGCGATTTAGATAGCCAAATGGAGTTTAAGGGTTCAGGCGACCACCCATCATTTGTAATGCAAATGGGGACCAGACTCGCGCACACATACACACAAACAAACATCTTGTGCAGCCGTTTTTATTTATGATCCGTTTTAATGATGAAGTGTTGCCCTTTTCTTTTTAGCAGCACGCCATTTGGGCCCTTCTTGCCATCCTACCATTAAATTACATGCACCAGTGCAGGCAGCCAGGCACGGTTTACTGCCACATGCATAATTTTCGTTGATTATTTTACGATTCGGAGAAATGGTATGTTATTTTTTTCTGTGTGCTTTCTTACTGCTTGGAAACGTCTCGGCGTTTTGTAACCGGCGAAAGCTGGCTTTTGTTGTTGCTTGATTGCAGTCACACATCAAACGGTGCATGTGTGCCTGACGGGGCTAATTAATATAGCACCAAACCAAGCGGCCCGACGTCTGCCTGGCTGCCTGTCTGGCATGCGCTAAGTCCCAGCATACAGCATATACTCCGGCTAATGAATAATAAAATGCTAACCCGGTACGGGGAATCACCAGGCACGGCTCAGCATGCAAGCAACACATTAGCAGGAATAGATTAACATTTGCAAATGAATTTTCCTTTCTGCTAGCCATGGGCCCAGTACTGCACTGGCGAAGGTACTTGTTTTTAAAATGGGAAATCATTTTCGTTACATTGTAAAAGCCCCAAGGCAAATGATAATGATTATGATGAAACTCTACTCGATCTACCGATTGTGCGAATGCCAAATGCAGATGGAAAAACATGAAATGATAACAAGCACCACGCCGAGCATCATCCGTGTGAAAACAATTCGACCGAAGTGGCAAATTTCTTGCAGCAAAAGTTACAAACACTGCCACCAATTAGGGTAATTTACACCCATAATAACGATTTAATCGGTTCCAAGTGCTCTTCACCGTCGGCCAATTGTTACTGCTGGTAGTGCTGAGAAGTTTGTTATTTTTTTCTCCGTACACCAGGAAACCGTTCCCTGTTTAGCCGTCTATCTATGAAGGTTTGATTGTTTACCGCGGAATCAACGCGGACGCCCTCGGACGGTTCACTAATTAGCGGCAGCAGCAGCAGCAGCAGCAGACGGCGGGTCCGATGAGTGAATGCTAATTTATGTTTATGCAATTAGAGCGCAAATCTGGACCAGTTGGTTACAACGGAACGACCTGCCCAGAACTTACCGTAAGCAAACAAACTGCGCCCGTAACAGCGAATTCTGCCACTCGAAATGTTCCGGAAAAGTGTGCTGCAGGTAGCGGGATTAAAGCAAGCTTTCACCTTCAACAAGCAGAGTGGAGTGTATTTGTGTTAGAAAGGTTTAGCTTTTATAGCCTTGCAAAAAAAACACAAACAAACGTAAAATGGAACAACGAATGAGCAAATGCAAAAAGAAGCGTTTTATTCCTTCCCAAAATTTCTTCTCCGATAATCCTCACCCTACTTTCAAGCGCCATACTTCATCGCGATCGGAGCCTAGGAGCCGAGCGCCCGGGCAGTAGGAAACGCTCGAATTAATATCCGACTGACGTCTAATTACACCCATCGAGCGAGACGCAAAGGCGGAGGGGCGGGGTAGTTTCGGTCTCGAAGGAAAAACACGTTACGGGCAGCTCATTTAGCGCGGCTCAAACCCGCAGCAAAACCCGAGCCCGGTCGCCCCGGACACTAATTCCAATAATCCAACCGATAATTGCATTAAAACCGGCAATGGCTAAAGAATGTATGCGAAATACTGGTCCTTCCGGGTGGGCAGACAAAAAAAAGCGAACAAGAAAACACAATCAGTTCCGCTAGAATGCCGTAGAAGTGTGAAAGCAGTGAAGGAAAAAAATAACGTCGACGGAGGGAAAAAAGTACCAAGTCCAAAGGAAGCATAGAACGGACGGATTCGATGTCTGGGAAGCGAGATAAAATTTAACAAAATTGCTCCACAAGCGGTAGCAAAAAATAAGGGTCCATTTTATCAGTTGACAGGCAGTAGCGGTACGGTGATGCATTCGGTAGGGGTAGGAGCAGCACCAGCAAAGGCCAAACAAAACAAAAAACAATTCGCCTTCGGACGTTAAGACCTTGATGGGGCGATGGTGGTCGTTTGGAAGCTGGATGTTAAAGTTCCCGGGTTCGATTTGTGGTCGAATTTTGCGGATTAAAATTCTCAATTATTTCGATATAGAGTAGATTCGTGACAGTTTTTTTTTTCTGCGGGTAGAACAGGAGAATGCTGATTTAGTGTTGCTTTGGCGCTAGCGCAAAAGAAATGGATGCGATATTTTTAGGGATAATTTTTCTTTCAAAGCTGCTGGCGAGTTTGAGCACAAAACAATGGCAAACGTTTGCCGTTGCATTTTGTAATTTCTTTTAATCAAATTCATTGCAATCCCGATTTTTGTTTTGCGTTTGTTTTACAACACATACAGTCTTTATTTGGAACCTTGCACCAAGGCAAAACAAATCGAAAAAAGCTTGTAGCCGTTAGAAAAATACCATATTGCTTCGAATTACGCACTCTTAAGGCATTTTGGGCATTTCATATTTTCTCACTTATTCAATTTTAATCGGTCAACCCTTTATTTTACACACTTTACTAAAGCAAACCTTCTATATTTGACAAAACAAAAATATAATTCAACTCGAAAGCAAAAACAAGCAAAATATCATAAAACTGCAACAATATTTTGATACGTTGTCCCGGATAGTTTTGAGCTCATGTTTCCCGACAGCCTCAAAATTATGTTTATAATCTTAAAATTTACACACACACTACACCTTTTTTAGTTTTAACTTGTTTTAAGATCTGAACACTTTATTCTGGCTGTTGGTATCCTCCTAGACCCGCAGAACGATGGTCTTAAATATAACAGAGTTTGGGTGCTGTTTTTCTCTTGTTATCGTATCACTGTTGTTTTCTTGTTATTATCACTGTTTAAAAACTTATTTATGTATGTATGTAGCTAACTCATCACCATTTACTTCGGCTGTTCGGAATTAAAAATTAGATAAAAATCGTGCTTTGAGTTACGGACAAAATTAAACATGTGATTTAATGAAATTCAGAGCACAATATGCACTGTTGTTTTCACGTACATCCACAATGCAATCCGATGTATTTCAATGCACGTGGATGCGATTAATAGGAATTATCGAAGAAATAACACTAGCGTGGGTTTAAAGTGGTGGTGAACTGACCGCATTAGGGCTTACTAGGAGACAAACGTATTTTTGATCTATTCTAGTACATCATGGCAAATTTTTAAAATTAAAAAGCAGCATCACGACGTTTATAAAACATTATTATACGATTTAGAAAAAAGAAAAGGCATTAGTTAAGCTATTTGTGCAGACTTGCAGAGGTCCAAACTTAATAAATTAATGTACCGACAAACTTCTTCATTTTTTACATTTTTCATTTCATTTTTCTAACAAAATTCATGCAAACAACAATGTTTTACACCATTCAAAAACTAAAAGTTTCATGGTTCTGACGATGTTCTAAATTTTTTTTTTCAATTAGACTTTAAACTAGCCAATTTGTGCTCATTTCATTTCAGATTTGTTTTACTCTTGTTGGTATTTGTAACCTTTTTGCGTAGACATTTCTTCAAGCAAATATTTCGAGCAGTTTGTGTCGGTAAAACTGAAATCAGCAGAACCTCAGAACATGTTGATTTTGTACCTCAAATCATGCAATACCCTCAAACAACACACAAATATGTAAAACTGCGTTATTTTTGTTTTAAAAATCAAGAATTTGTCTTTTTTTAAGTATCTTGCGTTGCACTCGCCTCGCTGGAAATAAAAGCTCTAAACTTTCCGAAATATTAAATCAAATTTTGAATACCACGATACGGGGCACACGTGCCCCGATCGGGCTATGAATTTCAGATGCCGTTCTGCAAGACCTAATAAATTAAACATTAGCGTTGCCTTTTTTTCAAAAGCACAGTAGCCATAACAGTGAGACGAGCTACACCCGAATCCACCCGATATCCTTCGGAATTCCTCCCAACCCCGGCAGCTCGGACTGGTGCTAGCTGCCAGAAAAATATGTCTGGCATAAAATCAATCGAGCAAATTAGGATCGACCCCGGGAGGAGTGCAACCACGACTCTCATAGAAATTCCTACTTTATGCTTCAATTGCCTCCATTTCGTTGCGTTCCAGCGCAAGCTCTTGCCACTGTAGCCGTACGGGGTGAACAAATCAAAGCAAGGGTACGTGAAGAAAAAGGGCAAACACGCTCAAACACACACCCAACAACAAAAAAACCCCTCTGTCTGCTTCAGTAAGTATCCTTCCCACCTACCCCAAACCGTACCCTTTCGCACGGAGCGCTCTCTTATGAAACCATCGTTATGATAATCATTGGCATAAATCAACAAATTAAGACTTTTATCTCCGCTTCCCAAAACGCGCCCGGGCGAACAAACGCCGAAGCGAACGTTCTCGATCACCGGGAAGACCTCGCCGCGACCCCTTTGCTGGGCAACATTCGCGAACGGGCAGACGCTTTATGCAAGTCTGCCTACAACGCCCACGGATAGAGCGCCCCCAAGCAAGCCACAAACCTCTCGAGCAGCATAACCATTCGGCACAATGATCATTTACCCGAAATATTGCTGACCGTAGCCAAAAACTCGCAGCCACCCTGGCTGCGAGGGTGAGTCTCGCTTGCTCGCTGCCTCGGCACATCGGTGCGGGAGTGTCAACACTCCGCTATCGTGGAATAATAACAGACAACAGCAGCAGCAGCAACAAAAAAAACCGCTGGCTCGCCACCAGTCGAGCAGCGCAGAAAGGCACTGATCCGGGGCAATTCTGGATAGAGCAAACAAACAAATAATCAGAGCAAAAAGCGCCCCAACCGGCACACGGGCCAGGAGAAGGCCAATTCGGCAGCTTACCAACCGAGGTGCCCTCGCCCCAGCTAATACTTTTCTGCTGCCAGTCGGCCAGCAGCCTCGACATTGTGCGCAATCGTTCCGGTCTCGCTCTAGCGCTCGTTGCCTACAAGCCCGCAAAACCTCAAAGCCTCAAATGAGCGAGATGACGGAGTGAGGTGATGTCGATTTCGGGTTGCTCTGGAAGAGGAAGACTGCCTGCCGGCATTCTGGCCGTTGCTCTGTGGCGATGTTTGACTCATTGCCGGATGGTTGATTGTGTTCTGCTTGTCCTTTCGCCTCCATTTTGATCCCCTTTCGTCCATCTACACTTGTGCTGTGTTCGACAATAAGCGTCTTGTTGTGGCTCAGAACAGAGAGCTCAAACCGACGAACAAAAAGAATCACATTTTACGGGCACTGTTTCTTCCTTCCTCCCAAAAAAAAAGGGTACGGGCGAGGGATAAGAAATATATCTTATCGTTGAACCCACTTATCAATGCCGGGGCCAAAAGCCGGCCACCAGCAGCCGGCAAAGTATGGTGTGACGAAACTAGGCACGGAAAAGCAACTAAATATTGTAGCGAACGGTTGGGCAAAACACACGAAACATTTCTGGCGTGTCGCTCAATTCTAGCTCGAACGAATCAAGAATCCTTTTGCGAAGCCCCAAACGACTGAGGAAAACCATCAACATGACACAAATAAAATTCCCTCCTCATCCCGCACACAATAGGGTTCGGGAATTGATACCGTTTCCCTTGCCTGTTCCCTTCATTGCTCTTGCTTTCTCTCTCTCTCTCTCTCTCTCTCTCTCTCTCTCTCTCTCTCTCTCTCTCTCTCCCTCTCTCTCTCTCCCTCTCACCTCTCTCTCGCTCTCTCTTGCTAAAACGCCGTGAACAGCTTACACGCGTGCCTGCCGGATAATTGAGTTTGCAAAAGCTCAGCTCTCGGAGTTGCCGTATGGCCTGTGGTATCGATGGCTACGTGTTCGATTTGTCAATTGTTGTGGCGTGTTTGTACATGAGCCGGGACAAACGCCGCACACAAAAAACACATACACACAAATAGACCTTAAAAACGCGCTTGGAATTGACTTCTGGATTCCAGGTGATAAAGGACTGCAATTTGCGCTGTTTGATAACAATGATTAAAAGGGGTTTCTTATTGTGAATTAGTTGGTTTTGTGTGACGGTTGTGCCAAACAACAACAAAAAACGGACCCGATTATGATTTTTTTAGCTCGAGGCTGTTAGCTGAGATAGTAATCAGCTACGCATGATATTGAATAGCTGCATATTCAGTATGATTAATTATTATTTGCATTTGTAAACAATTGTTATTTCATTATGTTTAAAAAGTGCACACTCCGGATTTTATTCCGCACTGCATAGCTTTAGGCTCTCAATATACATTGAATTGCATACTTGTAGGCGGATTTTTACATGCTTGTTTGCAATGTATAGTTTCAGGCGTTATAAATGATTTTTTGCATACATTAAGGCAGTATAACAAACCGTATTTTAAGCCTTTTTCCAATGTCAACTACGGTTCAACTCTTCATGTCTTTCGAGTTTCATCGAAGCCTCATCATTTGAACCAACTAGATGGTTTTGAAGGCAACCAGATAAAAAAGCTGTTCCAATCCTTAAAAGTTGTGCCATAAAATAAATTACTTCACTACTTACCCCGATTTAACATCCTACTAGTACTGGTAACTGAATTCATTAAACGAACCGTTATTACTGCAACACTAGCACAAAACCCCTTTTTCCAATCGTTTTACGCTACAAAGAAACCGAACATCAATTTCTAGTGCTGCTTAACGGCTGCTTAACCCACAGAAATGTTAGCGCCTCGCCGATACGGGCAAGCTACACCCACACACGGTGGTTCAATGTTTCATTAAACGTTTTACGGCGGAGAGCAAGTTGGTGCAACCCATCAGCCCATCGATAACGCTCCGAGCGCCGAGCGTACTGTTTAATTAAACACCATCGATAATGACCGTAATTCACAGCACTACCACTGTCACCCGGCATTCCGTAAAATGACTTTTCCCGATGACCCGATAACAACCCCCAACCTGGGCAAGATGGCTGAAGAAGCTGGAACGAGTTCGAAACTGCACCATCATCAGTATCATCGTACCGCACCCAATACGGCCATTTCACTTTCGCCATGGCCATCGCCCCTCGGGGCACACTGCAGCGTGAAGGTTAACACAGCAGATCGATCTGCGGGCACTGCGGGCATCGCTAGCATCAAACGGACTCGTAAAAAGCCACAACGATGCTCCGGGTTGTTCGGGTTTCACCATTACCTTTCTGTCGAACCGACCGCCTTAACCGCCCCGAACGAGGTGTTAATTGTTTGCGTGACTTCTTGGTCGGAAGGGTAGATCACCCGGAACCCTGTTGGTCGTATTGAAATGGCCCTCTCCCTTTGCTTGGTGATGGTGAAAAACGAAGCTAGTCAATGAGCGGTTATGATTCCTGTCAATCGTTACTGCGGATTGGATTCGCATTTAAAAACCACCGATCATAAATGCCAATACACTTAACCCTTGCAAAGTAACCGCAAATCTACAGCGGTTAAGCGGCTTTGCCACCGTAACCTTCCCTGCCTCTCTCGATCCAAGGTTAATGAAAACGCTTAGTGGCAATAAAAAAGGCTCTCCCCATTTTCCGGCCAGAATTCCACGGAAAGTAGCAAATTTCCTTCGCATGAGCGAAGCCAATTCAACGCAAAACGATAATCTGTTATTCGCTTGGCATTTCCTTGAAACGGTTCATGAGATTCCACCTCTGCCGGGTGAGGTTGTTCCGTCAAATTCGCCTTCGCCTGAAGATGCCTCCGTCGCTCCGTTGACGCGTTATGATGACGACCGCTCAAGACGAATCGACCCGTGTCCGCTCGGTGTTCCCCCGCACCCGAGTGCCCGCGAGCTGAGCTAGCTTTTGGAGGTTTTGTGTCCGCACTGCCAGGAGTTTTGCCCTGCCTGTATTCACTGCCGATACGGTACAGCGCACTTTTGCCACCATCGTTAAGCCATCGCTTTCGAGCCGCTTTGGCAGCTTGACGGCAAAGCAAAGCTTTTACGGACACACCGGGCACAAATCCATCCCAACCGTCCATCCATCCCAACCGGCAACCGGTGTGACCCACCGGTGTGATTTATTCAAATTTTACAAATGTATGCAAATCCCGAGCTTTGTAAGCTGCTACCGACCAAAAGCCCGACCGGCAGCCCGTTGAGAGAGGGGGGGGTGGGTGCAGTCCAATGACCGGCGTTGGATTTGTTGCATTCATAGCTCACTGTCTCTCCGCGCTTTAGAACTGGGACTGGAAGGAGGAGAGAGAGAGAGAGAAAAAAACAGAACAAAAACGGATCCGCCGCTCGGTCCGCTTATCAATCAATTTTCATTCATTGAAGCGCTTCCAACCGGTTGAACCGTGAACTCCGAACGGGAGCATAGAATTGAAGAACACACACATACACTGAGAGACTTTGGGGAAAAAAACACACACAGACCAAGTGGGAAACCAGGAGGGAAGGATTAAAATATAAGCTTCCCGGAATGCCCGCAATGGTTTTGTTGGGGCGCGATGCGATGAAAGGATCGGCGCCGAACCGACCAACCCTCTATGCAAATTGTGATTGTGATTTGAATGGAGCTGTTAAACTAAATTTTACCCTCCGTGAGATTAAGAGGCGACTAAAGATAATTATAATATTTGTACCGAACCCGATTGAATGGCATGGGTTCCGCATTGACACCGGTGTGGCGGAGAGGAGGCGGGATGTTGGGGTGCTTATCCGATTTTATTATGATTGCCTTCTTTTCAATGCGAAAGCACACGGAGGACGGCCGACGTAAAAAGACATGAAATATCGCATTAGTCACAGCTTGCCATGAAAAGCGCACAGCAATTGTATTCAAATCCAGTAAAAGATGCATTGTGTTTCGCAGATTGCAGTCATTCAGGGGCAGTGTTGTGTGGTATTGCATACTTTCAGGCGATTTGAAAATGTGTTGAAAATGGAAAAATTTAGAGAACTCATTTTATCTTGTAGTATTAAGTTTTTTCCTTCATGATTCATCCAAAACTCGCCTTACTTATGAATTCCACTTCAAACTTATTGCACCTCAGATTACGTTCATCATCATCTTGTTAGCACGTACCGAGAGCGAAATTACTTTTGACCGCGCTTCAGCAAGCTTTAGCAACTCCTTCCATACTTCGTACCGCGACACCGGCAGCTTCAACAATGTAGCACCTCGCCTGATGAAGACGTTGCGCTCTCCCCGGTCCCCCTACCTGCTGCTCCAAACCCCCGCCTGCTCGGCTGAATAATTCATTCCCAGGCACTAACGGGTGATGAATTAAATTGCACATCTAATGTAACGCCAATCCACACAAACCCACCCGTCCCCCTGTAGCGGTAGCTTCTCCCTGTAGCTACCAACCCTTTGAAAAGTCGCTCCCACTCACCTTGCGCCCGAATGTATGCAATCGTGTGCTGCACGTGCTTGTCTCATTTTACGCTATTAAATTTCCTCTCCACAGCCACACAAACCACCGCGGCGCGTGTGGTAGCGTCGGTGCATTTAGATGCTGCAACCCATGTATCTGCATGTATCCCTGGGCATGTTGCATGTTTTTTTGCGTATGTGTGTGTGTTCGGTGCGCCTTGCTCTACAAAGTAAAGGGGAAAAGGGCGACGATGCAGCCGCGCTAAATTGTGAGATGAAACGAAATTAGTTTTTGCCCCGTGCGACTGCACATCCCATTTCGCCCCGTTTATTACCCGCGGGTCGGTTGCTTTACAACGCCGAAATGAGTATGGGTGTATGTGTGTGTTTTCGGTACAACCTGCCAAGGTACATGGTACGCGTATGTAAGTGTCGTCTGCAGCGAGCGTGTTTAATGTGTGAAAACTATTTGTTTAGATTGTGAAAAAATGCATAGTGGAGCTTCACGCCTGTTTGCCCTTTTGAAAGTGCCTGCCACGTCAATGTGCAGAGTGCAGTCCAAGAAGGGTGGTGGTAGAAAAACGCTTCTTAAGTTGTTTTTTCTCTCTTTCATTTATTTGCTGCACCACAGCTTTTAACAGGATTAAACAGCACACAGTCATGTTCACAAACTGCATAAAGATCTTGATCCCACCCCCGGCACAAGTAATGAACCAGGTATAGGATGGGTTTCAACACACTTTCACATACACACAAGGGCAAGGGTGACAAAATCATCAAAAACAGAACCACCCAGAGCAGAGCAGGACGATGAAGGCAAGGTGAGCGCTCGAGCAACAAACAACTATGTTTATTGCTAAACATATTTCTACCACTGGAAAACCGCAGGATATTTATGTTTTACCACGGCACCCACATCCACACACACATACACTAAGCCAACGGGTTTGTCTGTCTATCTGTGTATGTGCTAGGTGAGCAGAAAAAGCTTCGTTAGTTTCGAATAATATTTAACCTACACATGCTGCCCTTCCTGGTGCTGTGGATGATGAAAGTTTCACGCAAAACAAAACAGCTCCAAGCTCTACCTTCCCTCACATAAACATCAACACATATAAAAAAAACACACACACACACACACACACACACACACACACACACACACACACACACACTGCACCAAGCCTAACCCTCGCTTCGCTTTATTCCTGTTATTATCCTTACAAGCAGGTATCCAGGACTTTTTGTGCTTTACGCTTCCTCGAGCTGTGTGGTGTTGGGAGCCGGGAAGCTACCATTACCACCAAACCGTCCCAAGGCAAGGCGTGCTCTTCACGTGCAGATGACATTGTCGACCCAGTGGAGGTGAAATATAGCTACGTTTCGCACGCTGCACTTTCCTGCGGCGGAATATGCCCGGGGGAGGTAGGAAAAACTTTAATTTCCATTGTTCCCACAGCAGAATGAACTTTTATCGAAGACTGAAGAGGGCGCCAGGAAGTCATGTGTGTGTGTGTGTGTGTGTGTGTGTGTGTGTGTGTGTGTGTGTGTGTGGGGGGGGGGGGGGGGGGGGGTAGCGATGCTGGAGATCCCCTTTTTGCTTTGTAAAGGTTTTTTTCTTATAGTATTTGAGGGAATGCAATCACCGGAGCATGCTGCCAGGAAGCAAATAACAACTATGCACTTCTAGTACCTGTGCCTTCGAGGACCTGCTGCATCGTGGGTATGAGTGTAGAGATTTCCAGCTTCGATTGTACTGCTGCATGTAACCCCTTTTACTCACGAAGCATTCACACCCGAACAAAACCCCAAACTTTCTTCGCCCAGTATATCATGCTTCCATCGTGCTAAGCTGAAAGGCAACGCCCCAATCCCATTCTTTATCGTGGTTGCCTCACACACACACACACACACTCACAAATCAAGCTTCTTATTACTTGCAAATAATAGCACCGGACCGCTCGATTAATGCACAACTCGTCCCGTTTTGGCAGTACCGAGTATCCGTTTGAAGGGGCGCACACAATCGCCCGGAAGCTCGGAAGCCCTCATCGCTCAAACCGGTCAAACATTCGGCGTCACGCATCATTAATTATCCAATGACGAATGATACCCAGTGACCGGTGCCCGTTGTTGTGCCCCACCAACCCCGCACGAAGCTGAAAGGCGTGGTGGTCCGATTATATACCACCGGTCCCTTTGATTGTTCAAAGCCGCTGGTCTGAGTCGTCCCAATCCATTTCGGCACCACTGGGGAGGAGTACTGGTACTGGTGCATGCGTTTGTACGGGTAGTGCCACTCAGCACACCCACTCCACCGAGGGCTTTAGGAAGACGATCAGAATAAACATTATTTCAACGAGCAATCGTTTATCTTCCCTAATCGCAGGCCATGACTAACGGATCGCACAATCGCCAACGCTTCTATTGAAGAAAGAGCAAAAAGATGGTGGTTTTGCGTGTGGTGGAGCCAGTAAGAGAGTGTAAGGAGCAAGGTGATCAAGAGTTTTGCCTACAGACGATGCTTTTAGGTGTGCTAAGTCCCCTTAGGCTCAGGCTTTTTTACTTGCCCTTCCCAATTGGTTCCTAACCAACTACTCCAAGACACAACCGCAAGCTGCTCTAGTTTCGCTTCGGAGAGAAATTCCGGTTCGAAGGACCAAAAAGTACCGCAAGCCGTTCGAGGAGGAGCAATGGTGTGCATGGGGGAAGAAAGCAATAAAATTAATGGAGACTTATCACTTACTTCAAGTGTTCATCCCACAATCGGCAGAGATTGATTCCGATGTGACATTGGTCACAATGAGCAAAGGTGTGTGTGTGTGTGAGTGCTTTTGTGGAGTGTGGGAATGTGACGTCGAGAGTCCATTACTCAATGCAGACGTTCAGATTACAAGGAACTAGTGCAAACTGGAATTTCATGAAACATTCTTCTTACTTCGTGACTTTTTGAAGCGAGATTGAGGTCTACACAAATCGAGACGAATGCGTTTATTAAACATCAAAGCTTATTCTACCCTGAGTTCAACTTTTGAATCGATAATAATCTTCCAAATGTAATTTTCTATCCAAATCATCATCAAATCGTTGTACAGGTGAGACGAGTTCTTGCATAAAATATGTCTGATATACTGCTTTGATGTGACGAAGAACTAATTAATCGAACTCATCCTGCATAACATCCAGACAATTCTGGACAGGAGTTCAATGTGTTCGATGTTGAAGTTTGGAACAGTGTAGTCAGAACATAAGATGCAAATCTCTCTGCAGCTATTTTCCGCATGTGCGTTTTGCGTTATAGAGTCTTAAACAATTCATAGAACCAACTAACCAAAGTACAGCATGATTTATTTTATCACTAGGTTTCCTGAATACTCGATAGCAACATTTATTAAGCTGCAATGCAATAACAACTGTAGGATCTTTCAACATCCGCCTTTTAGTGACTTTCCTGTATCTTCTCAACCGTAAATATGCATTCTAGTAAACAATCTGGAAGC
Organism: Anopheles merus; assembly: GCF_017562075.2. Lineage (NCBI taxonomy): Eukaryota > Metazoa > Arthropoda > Insecta > Diptera > Culicidae > Anopheles > Anopheles merus. Next base: position 29,029,410 of record NC_054084.1, on the reverse strand, counting down.
CACTTTGCCCAGCTCTTTCATCATACGCAAGTTTTGAAGTGTTATCGCATGTCATCGCCTCACTGCAAACTTGCCGGCTCGGTTCCGGAACGCACATTACTTCCCACAACGCACACCCCCCAGGCAAGTAATGCCCTTTACCCCCGCACCGAGGTGGACAACGCCAATGTCATCGATACTGTCACCGGTAATCAACGGGCGGAACGACAGCGACCAACTTGCCACTTCCGGTTCTTCCCGGCGGAAAGCGGAAGCGCTTCAGCCAACACCAGTCGTAGAACCAGAAGCGACAAAAGTTGTCCCCCTGCTTCGGAAGTGCAAATCAAAATGTAGTTCAATGTTTATGTATTTTGTATTATTCCATTGCGCCATTTTGCAGCCGTGAAGGAAGCTTACTTACCATTTCCGGCGTCAAGCGGGTGGAAAACTTTGCGTTTCGCTTTATTGGCTGTTGGCTTTGCAAACGTTTGCACTGTTGCAGCAGGGTTGATGTTTTCTTCTGCTACTTTCGTATCGATGAAAATCTACAAAGTTGTGAAGCTGTGAGTGGCACACTTGGCAACGATGTCGCAAGTTTCAGTTGAGCGTTTCGATTGGAATTATGTCAATATATTGTTGGCAAGTTTGTATTGAAGTTACTATATTACATTTCTAGTAGTTAGTGAAGAAATGATTGATCGATTCTTGCTGAGTGACTGATTCCTGCCATCTAAAGGAAAGAAGGTAGATCATAACTATTCTCATTAGCACTAACCAAACCGTTTATTCAGCTTCATAAGCATTTTATCGAATTCTCGGACATTCAAACTTCCCCTGCATCGTTTAAAATCATTCGCTATAAGCCATACTATCCCACAAAAGCGACAACCAGCCGCCATCAAACACCAGAGTACCAAGTAACACCGCAGCTTCACCCCTAGCTCCTTGGCTCAAAGTACAGCAAAATGCCATCCTTCGGTCGGGTGATGAGCTCGTGCTGTATCAGCTGCTCCTTTCGCGTCTTTGCCGACCTGACGGTGAACCGGCGCAAAATCGACGACACCACACTCTTCTCCTCGAGCAGGGCAAACTTCTGCCCGATGCAGTTTCTCGGCCCCGCACTGAACGGAATGTACGCGTACGGGTGTCGGTTTTCCGTGCGCTCCGGCAGGAACCGGTCCGGGTCGAATTTTTCCGCATCGGGAAAGAACCTACGAATCGAAGCGGAATTCGAACGCATGAGACACATCCCACGCCAAAGTCCAAAAAAAAAAACTTCCATTCAGAACCAACCACCAACTTACCGTTCGTCCCGATGGACGTGGTACGCATGCACACCGACGACCGTGCCGGCCGGGACGTGATAGTGCCCGAACTGTATGTCTTCGCTCAGCGTGCGGCCAAAGAACGACACGGACGGGTAGAGGCGCAGCGTTTCCTTCAGGCAGCGCTCGAGCAGCTTCATCTCGTTCAGGTCCCGCATCGCCGGGGCACGGTCCGAATCGCCAAAGATCGAATCAATTTCCTGGTGAACTTGACGCTGAATGTCCGGATGCAGTGCGAGCAGAAACAGTGCCCAGCACATGCCGGCGGTGGTCGTATCGTGTCCCTGGAAAATAGCAATTCCAATAGCGCGCGCATAAAGAAACACGCAGGAGGGAGCTGGCGCTAATCAACTCCGGGCATGGCGTTGCTGCTCGCACTGGTACGGCCTGTTGGCGCATTGTCACTCACCTCAAACATAAACGTGTCCACCTCCTCCCGTACGTCGTTGTCGGTCAGCAGATTGTTCTGCTCGTTGCTCTCCAGCAGCATGTCGAGAAAGGCGAGTCGTCGCTTCCGCTCACCGTCCTGCGCCATTCCATCCTTTCCCTGCGTGCGGAGCTGCTTGCGCTCTTCCCGACGCTCCCGTATCACCTACAAAACGGGTCAGTTGTGATTTGCATCATTTAATGAGTTTTTAGTTACAGATTCCAGCACACACACACACACACACAGAGCTACTTCATCAACGTCTCCGGTGCCTCGGTAGTACCTTGTGAGCGTATCCGTGCACGATTGCAAGCACCTCGTGGTACCGCTTGCCCTCCGCCGTCCTGTTCCACACAAAGTCCGTATGAAGCCAGGGCCGCAGCAGACGGTACTGTATCAGACTGCTCAAGCTGCTCGAGAGGTAACGAAATCCGGCACATTAATCTTAGTTCTCACACTAACACCGGGCCACACACACACACACACACACACACACACACACACACACACACACACACACACACACACACACACACACACACACACACACACACACACACACACACACACACACACACACACTTACTCGTACACCGCCGCAACGTACGGATTATCCATGCCGCTGGTCTGTGCGTTCACCTTCACACCCATGGCCGTCTCTGAGCCCGGGCACAACGGGAAAAATAACAACAAATAACATGACGCGTAAGTAGCTTCATCACACCTCGCCGACTCTCAACTCCATTCTGCACAACTCACCGCAAATGATATCCAGCGCTGCCTTCGTCATGAACGGGTACACGTTGATCGGCTGGCTGGCACTGGCTGCGGCCCGGGCTGCCGCCAGCTTCTCCACCAGCAGTGCCCCATGCTCGGCAAACACCTCGCAGAAGCCGTCCAGGATGTTGAAGTGAAAGGTGGGCGTTATGAGCCGCCGGTGCTGAAACCATCGATCATCTGGCAGATTGAGAAAATGTCTCTGTACTTTTTTCTCCATTTTCTCTCTCTCTCTCTCTCTCTCTCTCCCTCTCTTTCTGGATTTGTGGCATTGACAAAGATACTAACCTTTTGACGTTAACAAACCCTGACCGAGCCAGTCCCGGGTGAATTTGTACGTCATCGACTTTTCAATGTTCCGGCTGGAGGAGAGCAGCTTCTCCACATACTCCGCCTTGTTGATGCGCACCTCCGGCACGAACCCGTTCCAAATGCGATGAATCTCCGGGTAGTCGCGGGTGCGTTTGTCAATGATGTAGAAGATTTCTGAAGTGTAGCAAGCAGTGCGTTTTTAAGTGACCCCAAACGAACCGAAAGCAACCACCGTACCTTCCGACTTCTTCCCAACGAAGGTGTACATCGTACCGATGATCGGGTACGCCTTGGGGCCGGGAATTTTGTTGATCACATCGTGCAGGTTGAGCCACTTCTTGAACCATTTTGCCAGCGGTACCAGAGCGATCACCACCAGAGCGATCTGGACGAGCCGTACCGTTTCGCCCGTCAACATTCCGTGTGCGAGATCACCTACTTTTCGGGAATGTTCAATAATGGCTATTATCTATTACTGGACCTATTACTACCGCACCGAAACAACAGTTGCCGGGAGATAAGTGGCCCAAAAAGTGCCTACAGGCCCAAGGCTCGCAGCCGACTGAGCCGACGGACAGTGAGCGAGCTGTAAAGATATTTCCCATCAGCGTGTCTCAGATGCTCAGGCTAACGATTTGATAACTAGTTCATCTTCTTGTTGTGCTTATCACTTGTTTCCGCTCCGTCGCCCGCATGGTTGTTACACGGGCAGACTGAGGAGATAACCCAAATTTAAAGACACTTGCTTGCACACCCCGCACCAATTTAGTCCGATAAAGGGCAGAGCACGATGGTCTATGGGCGAGCATTAGAAGAATAAACACTGATTTTGAATGTGTAAGTCTCAAACTTACTTCATGGTTATTCATAGTGTTGTAAAATGTCACTATTTCAATTGAATGTAAAATAAAATTCAAATTACAACTAGTTTATTGAACGTTTGTTTACAGATCATCTTTAACAACCATGAAACCTTGGTTATAGAGATGATAGTATAACTGCCAAATATTAATTTTAAGCAGGGGAAACGATTTTTATGGGGCATAAGAGAATAGTAAAGTAAACAGCAAACCCAAACAAAACATTGTTTGTCTCGGACAAAAAAAGATTGTATTGAGACTTTATTTCAATTTTATTTCACAAATGCTCGTTAATTGGCTCCGTTAAGTGCCGTGATTAGTTACTTTTTCGTTCTCGCCTGACGTACTGTTACCTTTTCCAATAAAATTATTAAACATAGATTACATATTAGACATACATATACATTATACATATTATACTCAATAACACGCCCGTTATGGGTTCAAGCCCAGAATGGACCGTCCCCCCGTAGCATGCAATTGAAGTTTTTTTTTTTTCGATATTTCTTCTTGCACACTGCTACAAAGAACACATAAGCAATTCTATTCTCATTTCAAAGACGACGTGAGAGGACGTATAAATCTATGGATTATTATGATAATAAATTACAAATATTATTTAGATGGTGAAAATATGAGTGAGACGACTTTATCCACAAAAACTAAGAGCATTCAGCGTCCATCCATAAGACTAAGCTGAACTACTGCGCAACGATACACCCAACTCGTACTGTGTGTCCATGTCTCATCGCGGCTTAAATAACAGGTCATAAAAACGCTAGACACGCGTTCTTCTTAGTTCCAAACGGTTCAAAGGTCTCATCTCAAGGTATCCAGCGAGGTGCCGCCGCAAACCAGCTTAACCACGCGTACGAGATGATTATGCATAATTCCATGTTTACCCAGCCGTTGATTTATAGCATGGCCAGTGCAGCGCGACAAGTGTGGTAGTAAAGTGTACCAGTGTACTTTTATAGCAGTTGTAAAGGTAAAAATGTTCTAGATGTTTTTAACTGTTTCCTTACCAAAACCGTACCATGTATTGTGGTTTGTTCTTGTTGTACCGGTAGTTAAAACTGTCAATGAGACTGCCCGTTATGGTTATGTTCACAGTTCGCTGAACATTCCTATAACGATGTTTTTTAATGGTACTAATCGCAGCACCAAAGGTCAAACAGTTTCTATTTTAAGAACTAGGTATAACTTTATTGCTCAATTTAACGTTCCATTTTTATCGTCATTGCTGTAATCAAAGCTAGAACAGAAGAAAAACTGCGTTACAGTATTTCCATTTCAAGTAAGTTTCGTCGACAAATTTAAGAATATGGTGCTAATAATAACTGTATGTAGTGTCTCGTGTGTACATTTAGGCGTTTTTGACTTATTCGTGTGATGCAATTTTGCAGTTGGCACGACATTTTAACCAGACATTATAAAATCAATACAAAGCATTGAGATGGCTTGAGTGAACCCCTCACCAATGCACCCTTTTCGGCTATGAAACATTTAAAAACTATTTCATGTCCCTGGAGCACCTCTTTAAATTAAAAGCCCGCCCTGCTCAAACGTCGGCCTCAAACACTTTCCAGTCCACTAACGAAACGCCAGCTCGAACACAGTTCGTCCCCTTGATCCAGCACCGTCCGTCGTTAATAATCGAAAACATGTCCCGGTGAAATGGTGCAGCTTGTTTGCGGTGATCCCATCACATCCCACAATTCAGTCGACAGACCGTCAACCGTCCGTTTGCGTCTGTGTGTGTGTGTTTGTGTACGTTTCACACGGTTAAATGGAAAACCGTGTTCCATCATCGACTACATAGTGATGGAGTCGTGTCAGTTTCGTTGCGTTTCTCTCCCCACGCCCACGACACGGCCGAAAGGCAGCATCATTTTCCACCGCTGGCGGATTGACTCGCTCGGCAGCATTGTGTGGTGGATGGGAATAAACTGGCGCACAAGCGCTCCTAGCTTTGTGCCGATTGGTAAGTGGGAAAATTTTGGCAACCGTGTAAGCATTCATTTCGGTACCATGTTTTCGGTCCACCATTCCCACCCCCGTCCAAGTTGAACCAAAATAGCTGCAAGTGACACATGTTGAATGTCTATTCCCACGCCAGCGCCAACAAGCCATCAGACAACCCGGCTCTAATTGATGCATCTTTATCAATTTATCCATCTTACCGTTTCAATTCCTTACACGTTTCTATTCATCTCTTAAGCATCCAGCGCATCGCGCGTGATGTCACTAGCACGGGCACTTTTCATGTTCACTTTACGCTGGCAAAACACGGCTGCCAAGAAACACTAGATCAGTGAAAGACGGACTACCATCTAGCAAGCTAGGTAGGTGGGATATGATTTAACAAGGGCGAAGGGGCCACAGAAGCTCCCACAGCTCCCACGCCAGCAAATCGTTCCGTTTTCGAAGCGACTGCCACCTCCAGCCCCAACTCCTGCCTAAACACTAATTTAAATGTTACTGTTTCCGACAGCATGTTTGTCTTCATTACCGGCCGGGGTGGTCGGGCGCCTTGGTCCTCTTGGATAAAGGCACCATCCCGCTGGTGCTACACATCCATAATTAAGAAATTTTGTGTACCATATGCTGTGCCAGATTCGGTGCCGGCATCCTACTACCGGCCGGGCTTTGAAGATGTCGCTGGCAGGAGCCGCACAGAGACACACACGCTAACACCGGATTGCCGGTTTTGGAGCATGCCTGAAGTGGTAAAGTTTACCCAGTAGAAACGAAGGAACGAAAGTCTCGCCACTCCAAACTCTGCCACGCTGGGCCAAGACTCGACAGCCGGTGAAGCGAGCCTGTCTTGCTCCCGAAAAGGACCCCGAAAGACGGATGGTCTGATTGTGACAGATGTATCCGGAAGAAAGCTTACCAGCTGCTTGCCACTGTTGCTACGGCACAGTAAGATCAAGATTAATTCCACCACCGGCGGCCTTGCGGCTCGTCGACTGTCTGTGGAGCGGGTCCTTCTTCTTAAGTAGCTTGATGAAGCGTTCCGCTGGGGTAGATTGTTTATGTGATGACGAATTAACACCGAAGGGTGCTACCGATGCCTATAAATAATGGCCGGAATGTGTTCCAAATATTAAGCAGCTCCCGGTTTCGTTGGGGAATGATTTATTTGCACACAAAAAAGGAAGGATTGAGGTGATTGTAATCCATTGTGAGCGGGACGTTGGATTGAGTATATAATAAGACGTTGGATTGAATGGCAATTAATAACCAAAAATGAGAATTGAGGCAACCATAAGTAAAGTTTTTTTCAAATTATTGTGTACTTTTAGGCGTTTAGAGTAAATAAGCGCACTAAAGCCTTTTGCACACTAATACAGGGTTTCCCACGATTTATTGGTCAGTTCCCATGATTTTTTGGTGCGTTCCCACGATTTTTTGGTCGTATCCCATAGATTTTTGGTTCGTTCCCATAATTTATTGGTATTTTCCGATTGGATATCAATACAATTGGACCAACAAATTCTGGGAAACGACCAAAAAATCGTGGGAATGCACCAAAAAAATATGGGAACCCACCAAAAAATGATGGGAACCAACCAATAAATCGTGGGAAACCCTGTAACTTGTATGCAATGCACAGATGCAATGCTTCATGTATACATTTAGGCGTTTTTTTCTGTAGTTATGTTTTGCAAGAAAATTGATGTTTTGTAATTCCTTCCACTCCAGTTGTACAGTATCAGCAATCTTTAAGCATATCTCAGACAAACATTCTCACTCCTATACTACCCAGTGGAACTGCTTCGATAGCAACAATACGGCGCAACACAGCTCAAACCCAAAAACAAAAAAACAAACATGCAAAGCAAAACTAAAACGGACCATGAGTTCTGAACTCAATTTCAAATCACAAAACTCCTCGCTGTGCTGTCGGGGTCGGGGTTAGCCAAAAAACCGTCGCCTCCGTCGCCTTCAAGCGACACAACCGCAAGCTCATATTTTCCATTCTATATACACTCGGTCGAGCAGAAACTGTTCGCCAGTTTTACATCCGTGATCCTTCTGATTCAACCACAAAACGTCTAGTCGCCAACACCATGCAGCACTATTTCTCACGCAGAAAACCCCATACCCCATTCGTGGCTGTGGTTCTGCCGGCCGGTCAGAAGAGCAATTGGACCGAACCGAGCCAGATCCAGGTCCAACCTTAATACCAACCTTCCGAACGTGCTGGCGAAATGAATCGTTCGCCGCACAACACTCAAGGCTAAAAATTCGGATCGTATTGTTTTGACTTTTGCATTTGTTCGGCCCAAAAAGCGAAAGCTTAGCAACCGAGCCGAATCAAAAACTCCCTTTCCAAAAACCTCGGCACTAGTCAGGGCGAAGATAGAAAGAGCAAAAAAGCACACACATACACACACACACACACACACACACACACACACACACACACACACACACACACACACACACACACACACACACACACACACACACACACACACACACACACACACACACACACACACCGAAACCTTACCCGTTCGTACGGTAACGGTACGGGCGCAAACCACCGAGGACAATCATTGAAATTCATTACGCAGTAATTTTCGAAATTTTACTGCGATTCCCACACCACCACCAGCGACGGGGTTTAAGTTGGGCCTTCGTCGAAAACCCTCTGGTGCTGGGTCGACTTTTCCTTGCCTGCGGAGACGGCATAGTATGCCCAAACCCGCACAGGTCCGCAAGCTTCCCACCGGGCGCACTTCCTGCCGTAGAAAGGGCCCAACAATTTAGAGAGTCGAGAAAGGCTATAATGGTTTAATTTACGATCGTCTTCTCGCTATCGTGCGCTTTGGTGCACCGTCACTGCAAGGGGAAACCACCAACTCCAATAGCAAGGGAACGGGGTGTGTGTGTGTGTGTGTGCGTGTGAATGGTGTATGTGGGCATGTATTGTAGAACTATCTCACTGAGCTAGCTTTAGCTCACCAGCGTACCCATGGCAAGACAAAACGGTTCTCCCTTCTGCTCTGCAAACCTCTGCTCCGGGCGGGCATCGCTTCAGATTGGTTTAAACAAAAGGGGTTTTGCGAAACTTTCGCCCCGTCCGACACCCCGTACGCCACCCTTGCACAAAGTTTAATTTGCATGCCAACCGTGCTACCGTGCCTCGCCGCGTGGAAAATGCCTATTGACAGCTCAACTCTCCAGGCTTTTGTATCGTGGCCCACCCCGTATCTTCCAGGGTTGTGCGGCACATTAAGAATATTAATTGAATTCAACGATTACGATTTATTTCTCCCCTCGTTTAGCTCCCTAACCCTTGGCTCTTCTCCCAATCACCCTTCCTCCATCAGTGCGTACGCATCCGCTGGCCAATTTTCCAATGGCGGAAACTAATGTCGTGAAAAAGGGTTCCTAAATTAGTCGAACTCAATTCATTATGATGGCGTTTTCGGAAAAGCTCGCTCCATTTCCGCTGCAGATGAATCGTCCCGGTGGCTGCTCGTGGGCATATTAATTTCGACTGTAATCTGTTTAAAGACCATGTTGGGGCTGAAGAGAGAGAGAGAGAGAGAGAGAGAGAGAGGGGGGGGGGGGACCACTATTCGAGCGTTTGAAATAGTTCACCCCCGCGGAGGCGAGGGCACCCACACAACATGGCAAAGGGCCGAGCGTGCCAATATGCTGCCGTTTGCTGTAATGGTTTTTCTTGCAAGAAACATTAATAGAATCATCGGCTTCAATTTAATGGCGAACTTTGGTGGAGTGAAAAATTGCACGAACGTGGGCAAAATCATTAAATGAATGAAACGACCAGTCCTAATACAGCTAATAGATTTTACAGCCTATTAGATTATTTGGCAAATTGAAAGTGAAAAATTAGGCAAAGAGATACATCAATCATTGTAAAACTGCCAGAATGAATCTTGTTGTGTTAATTGTTAAATACTTCTCCATTTTTAGTAGATCAGAATCACAGCTTTTTTTAGCTTTTTGAACAACCCAACATAATTTATCAGCAGAATCAGACGCTAGAATATTATGATCAGTTCCAAGACCTATTTTAGCTTAGGATTAGTTCCAGAGGCTATGGGTTCAGTTACAACTGTTCCAGCATTGGCAGCGTTTAAGCAGTGGATAATCAGTTTTAAGACCAGAATAAAATCAGAATTAATTCTAGGACTGATCTGAGTTATTTATCACTTTTTTAACTAGAACTGACCTGCATCTGGTTGAATCCCACGGACAGTAAGAATACAAGGTAATTTTCAGTTCTGACTTGGTATTTGATATTTGATACGTATTTAATAAACTCAACGAGCCTTACAAGGCCCTTTTTAATCTATAATACTAAATTTTAATCAAGAATCCATTCCAAGAGCAGAACAGGTTCACTATTAGTTCTTCTTCTTTGGCTCAACAACCGATGCCGGTCAAGGCCTGCCAACACACTTGTGGGGTTGGCTTTCAGTGACTTATTGATTTTTCCCCCATAGCAGGATAGTCAGTCCTACGTATGGCGGCACGGTCTATTCGGGGCTTGAACCCATGACGGGCATGTTGTTAAGTCGTACGAGTTGACGACTGTACCATGAGACCGGCTGAACTACTATTAGTTACAGGACAGCAATGAGTTCGGTGTCAGATCCAGGATGATGAATGACTTGATGATGAAATCCAGGGGTTTAAGCTCATTTCCAGTGTAATGCGATGATCGTACAACTGTACCTCGTGTACCGTCGCGGTAGGTCAGTGTTTCGCTGACATGTATCGATGTAGAATCATACTTTGTGCGAAGTGGACTTTTCAACACTTGATCGTCCAGGCGATCATAGAAACCCAAAAGGGGTTTCCGTTACTGGAAACGTTGGAGTTTAGACGCCTTACCTTGGGAAGGGGGACATAACTAAACTAACTCTTGGGCAGCGTAATGTCCTATCTTGGCAGTCCGAACGAATCTGACTTGCCACGGTTGGAATTGGTTTTATTTATACTCAAATGAGTTAAGGGTTTCGCACATTTGGTTCCGGGTTTTATGTTGGAAAGTTATTGTTTTCACTCAGCTAGTTACGTTTGTCTTTTGCTGACAAGAACGATGGTTCTTGTCACTAAGTTCCTGTATTGGGTTTAATGCATATACTGTTCCTGCTTTGGGTTACATACTGTTCCTGCTTATGTTGTGCGTTTCGGTTGTTTTTGATAAGTGTGTCACATCTGTTATTTGTTTGAATGGATGGCCTGAACTCTTCCAGGTGTGTTGCTATGGTATGATCTGATTTACTGAATGTGTTATAATGAATGTGTTACAATGGTGTGGTTTGGTTTTCCAAAGTGTGTTACAATGTGTCTATAGCTGATAGTGTGCATTATAATAAGTTTTATATAGTCGATATACTACACCAGGACCGATATAGATACAGCATCAGTTCCAGTACTGTATACTAACAATCCTATGAAAAGCAGTTCTAAGACCTGAAAGAAGTCAGAAGATTAGTTCCGGAGAAGATTCGGCATTAGATCCAAGACCAGTGTTAGTTTCTAAATCTGTTACTTTCAACGTGCACCTTGGGTTAAAAGGGCAACTCTTAATTATATACTTTAGCCCACTAGCAAGGCCAAATTAACCACTTAACACGTTTTTCTGGGAAAACATTGATAATCATTTATAGATGTTCTGGATTCGGTATCTACTGCTCATCGCCTGAAAGTATGCAAAAAGCTTGCATAAGTAAATAAATGCAAAGCTTACCGTCAGGTTGTATACATTTGGGCGCTTTGCGAGGCACTCAATAGTTTATAATATCTCAATATCTTTTCCATCGGTAATTTTTCCATAAACAACACATCAAACTTATAACATACCTTCAACCTTATTTCATGTGCATGTACCACAGCTGCAAAATACGATCAATGGCCATGACACAATACTGAAGAAGCAAAAAAGAAGCCAAAGATATTGTCACGCTGTCGCTCTTTCGCGCCTTTGCAGCCGTTCAAACACGTCAACCAAAACGTCCATCAGCGACGGTTTAACACGCAAACGCACTTCGGGCAGGCGAAACATTAGCACGTAATTGGTGTGAATTGCTATAATGATGGCGGTCATTAAACGGTTGTCACGGTGTTGTCTCACCTCAACAATGGAGCGATGCGTGCGCCTGTGTGTCACCATCTCGTTGACGGATAGCTGGCAGATGACAGCCAAAGGTGCCGGGATCGGGAGGAATGGACGCCGACGTCATTAAAAACACGCACCGGCACCAAGGGCTGCTTGCGTCAGCCTTAACGCTTGACCGACGATTGGCAATGACTTTTGCAGTGTTGCAATATTTAAATTACACGATATAATTATCCTTCAAACCAGTCGCCCGGTAAATGCTGTTCGTTAATTTGATTTAATCTGAAACTACGTTCATACAGTCCCCGTGACGCGATGACGTCGAATGATGTTGAACTTTAAACTTTCCCCACGCGCATTAACAAAAAAAGGCCGATGTATGCAATCAGTAAGTAACACATTAGTCATCAGCGGGCGCGCGTTGTTTAATAAAATGTTGGAAAATGATTTTACTGAACAATCACAAACGACACGCTTGCAACAGACCGCAAACAAAAATTGGCTTATCATTTCCCTTGGCTCATAAATCATCCAATTAAGACATTCATCGTGTCCCGTCCTTTGGGGACTGTATGACAGTTTTCCACTTCTTTATTGGCCTACCTTGCTCATGCCCAGCATCACAGCATCTTTCTCAACCTTGCCAGACGGCTACCTTCACTGGCAGAGCGTAAACAATTTTCCATCCACTTTCACGAGCGTTAAGAGGAAAGTCATCGCCGCTAGGACTATGCCACCGCCTCCAAACCGGCCGGTGAATGGCCTATATTCAACTATAATCATTTCCGGAAATATCGTCCGCTCATGCGGGGTGCGGCAAAGCATAAATGCGACCCGGAAGTGGCCCCGGCACGGAACGGAGGCGTTGGCTTTTGCCGTAGTCACCATCATCCACCACCCACCCACCACTTTATGATGATGCTTCGGCTCAACGGGCGGAACGGAATAATCCTTATCGGAACGAACGACTTACCACTTGGTCTGTACTTTATGGTTTTCTTTCCATGCCCCCATCCGAAAGGCCGGTGTCCGGTGCTGGACCGTTGTTGCACTCCTACACACGCACATCAACAAAAGTGGAAAGAAAAAACAAACCCCACCAGAATGGGGCTAATAAAGAGAGCCATCCCTTGATGATGGGGGCTTTGCATCGTTTCTTATCCGCTCTTGGCGCTCGAATGGCCTTCTCCCGGTCATTGCGAAAGTGCCTATCGTACGCCGCAGATCACCGTAGATGAATAGAAGAGATTTAAGACGAGCGAGGCACAATGGAGGACACGGAAAGGGGGAAAAACACATTTCGGTAATATTGAACCCGTTGTCTAATCTGGAGAAAAGTGTTTACTCGCTTCGGCTTTGGCCACGTAGAGCAGGAACACAAAACAGCCAATCGTTTCGTATAAAGAGAAAGAAAGAAAGAAAGAGAGAGAGAGAAACAAAAGAGAGAGAGAAAGAGAGAGAGAGCAGATAAAATGGAAAGGAAAAATGAAGCGTTGTGCTAGTCTATCTATAAACCGGAAACGTACCATTGCTTCCGGGGCAAGACGTATAGTTTACGACACGTAACAAAAATGCAAAATACAATTCAGATTTATTTATGAGCGGTGGATCTCGTTTTTCCCACATGCTTTCGGCGTATGAATGATAAGCATTTTGATGAATAGTTTGTGTTTGTATGCTATTTTTTGACAAAAGTGTATTTTATGGTTACACTTTACATGTCTCTAATGAAATATGAAAAATTTATTTTATTTCAAGTCTTTGGCTAAAGTTGATCTTTTTGTTAAACTACTCTAACTAAGCTACACAAGAATACGACATGACCTGGCTAAAAGAACTGATTTGTGCAAACAATTGCATATATTTAGGGGCCTTTCGTCAGGTAATCCAGTGTTAACCAAGGTTTCTTGGTTGTTTCCCGAAAAATTTTGATTGCTTCCCATGTTTTTTTTTTTTTTTTTTTTGTTATTTTCCAACGGTTTATGCGCTTTTGCCAGCATATTTTGGTTCAATGGATGTCACCTGTAATCCTATCAATATATTTTTATTATTGTGATGTATCTGTTGTGCAAAAATAAATGAAATAAATTATTTTTAGCTTCCATATTTTAGTAGGTCTCTACAGAAAAACATCTTTATCACATTTGAGTATGATGAGTTATAACTCTTATAAAAACTCTTTACTTGAGCTGTAACAAAGCAATGCCATCCTAAGACTTGCAATAATAAAGCATAATAATAACTACGCTGCCCATCAGGCAGCGCTGCTCCAACGTAATCCATCCAGCTGTAATCTTTATGCCCAAATGTAGGCCACCGTAGATACTGCAGGCCATAACAAACATACACTCGCCAAAAACCCCCCCATTACTTTGGACACGGTTTTACTACCATCTCATCCAATCCGTCACCGCCGCCACCACCTCACCATTCGCTCATTTACTCTATTTATCTGCGTGTCCACGGCGCTGACAATGCGCGCACTGCTGGGCCACAGCCAAGTGGTCAGCCACACTAGGCGTCAAACTGAGGGCACGGATCTTACGCATCGCTCGGGTGCGCTCTCGCTGCAACTGACGTTTCGCAAGGCTTCAAAAAATATATGCGCTCGGGAAGGCTCAATTTTCCCTTTTCTCGTACCGCCTGCAATGCAGAGCGGGGACGCCTTGGCACATGCGGGATATTGTGTGCCGGGAGCATGCCATTTTTTGTGCACTGCTGCCCCTTGTTTTTTGCTTTCTTCTCGGCCCAGCGTGATGCTACCCATGCGCTTGACCTCATGCGTTCCGCCCAGCGGGATGCCACAATAGAGCGGTGCCCATCAGGCAAAAACAACCCATCAGGAAAAACGTCCGCCGCGACGGTTGCGCGACGGTGACAATTGATGAACTTCTGCCCTGTCAGCGTTGGCGGCGTCCCTTTGCCTAACGCACTACGCCGTACGGCCCAGCTCCTTCCACGGCCGGGCCAATCGTCCGACACATGTTTTAAGGCCCATTCTCGCCCAACGCATGCGAAATGGGACGTGCAATGGATGAGCTGATAAAGAGCCGAGGACTGGGGATTTCGGGAATCAATCGGGAAAGTAAAGGGATGTAGCAAAGAGGAGGTGTGTGTGTTTTTTTCTTCCTGGGGGAGAATACGGCCCCTCTCCCGGGATGACGGGCTGACGGCCACGGGAGGTCGTAACGTTTGCTTGACAGTATCATAAATCAATCAGTCACATGCTTGGAATAATTTATGTTACTGCTGCTATGATTTTCTCCCGCCAACGAACGGCGAACAGTGACGTTGCGCGGGGGCATCGGTTCTCATACGTCGGTCGCTCTGATCCCCGGGACGCGTTGTAGACGCGTGAATGTGTAAATGATGCCGTTTTTTTTTCGCTTGCTCCTTTTAGGCTCCTTTTTTTCCTTTGCAAATGATTTACATTGTTATTGCGCAGAGTTGATGTTGTTTTTTTTTTCGATCAGCATTCTGCTGAGCTTGCACAAATACGTTTGATTTCATTTTTATTACGCTGGAGGCCTGATTTTTCCTGACAAGCTCATGCTGCAATCATTTGCTGATTGACAAATGAAGCAGCAAAAAAAACAAAAGAGTTGGAAAAATGGAGGAAATTTCAATACGATTGCAAAGCAAAATTATGAAAATCATGACAAATTAATCAATTTCATTTTCTTTGAAAGGTTTTTACCAATCTGTGTGTTTACTCATGTTACAATCTAATTTTAGTTGAACGATTGTATGTATTGCATTACAATAGTTATATTTAAGTTTGAATAAATATTCCCGCACGAAACAATCATCCCATTTCCGGGAAAATTAAATCAAACCAAGGTCCCACAACTCGCATCAAGCTAATAAGCCACAGACGGGCCAAACTTAACGGCCACCGGCTCCAACGCGCTGGCCAGCCGGCCCACATACGATAGCCACAGCAACTGTACCGCGTACAAACACCATCCCTTCCGTACCTCGTTCCGGGCGCGCGCGCGCACACTCGTTATTAGCCACGATCAACGGGCCACCAGCGGGTCCAGCTGCGCTACTCCCAGCCCCGTTACCAAAGAGTCATAAAGTGAAACAGTGGCGATTGATTGCATTTCAGCGGCGCTGGCCCGCGGCAAACCGGAGCAGGGTTCGTCCGGTGCCGACCGTGTTCGCCTTACGTTTGGTGAGGTCGTTCCAAGCCATGAGGTTTTGCTTTTGTTTGCCCTGCCAAAGGTTTCGATAAACTCCCCGAGCTTGTGTGCGTGATTGGCATAATAACGCCTGGTCAGATGAGCGTTTCGTGCTGCTGCAGCCCGTGCTGCTGTAGTATCGGCATTGTCTGTGGAGTGTGTCGAAAGTGGAGGGCTTTTTTGTTTGTTTGTTGTTGCTGCCGTACGCCAGCACACGAACGAACGGTTTAGAGCTAGGACGACGTTCAGTGAGCTTAAACACACACACAGCCATCAGGGACTGGAACAGTGGATGCTTGTTTGAAAGGAATAGACTGCGATACAGCTAAGGGTATGTATCAAAAATAGAAAATGTCTTTTTACAAGAATGCAACAAATTCAAGGAAGTGATACCATTTTTTCTACACCATTTGCAAAGTTTGTGGCGTTTTGTCAGGTAATTAATCTTAATAATTCGTTCGTTCGTTATCCGGCACTACACTACACTACTCACATGCCAGGTGAGGGTGGATGGAAAACTCTCAGGACCTTTTGCTACCACCAAAGGTCTGCGCCAGGGGGACGGGCTTGCCTGTCTCCTATTCAACTTGGCGCTAGAGAGGGCCATCCGCGACTCGAGGGTGGAGACTACGGGAACCATCTTCTATAAGTCAACCCAGATCCTGGCATACGCTGATGATATAGACATCATTGGTCTGCGGCTCTCCTATGTAGCAGAAGCCTACCAAGGGATTGAGCAGGCGGCAGAGAGCCTCGGATTGCAGATAAACGAGGCAAAGACCAAACTGATGGTGGCAACATCAGCGGACCTACCAATAAATAATCCGAATCTACGTAGGCGTGACGTACAGATAGGTGAACGCACTTTTGAAGTCGTCCCACAATTCACCTATCTTGGGTCAAAGGTCAGCAACGACAACAGCATGGAAGCTGAGTTGCGCGCAAGGATGCTGGCTGCCAACCGGTCATTCTACAGCCTGAAAAAGCAGTTTACCTCAAAGAACCTGTCGCGACGGACGAAGCTGGGACTATATAGTACCTATATAGTACCAGTACTCACATACGCCTCTGAGACATGGACACTGTCCAAATCTGACGAAACCCTCTTAGTCGCGTTCGAGAGGAAGATGCTCAGAAGGATACTTGGCCCCGTATGTGTGGAAGGACAATGGAGGAGCCGCTATAATGACGAGCTATACGAGATGTACGGCGACCTCACTGTCGTACAACGTATAAAGCTCGCCAGGCTCCGGTGGGCTGGCCATGTTATACGCATGGAAACGGACGACCCAGCCCGTAAAGTCTTTTTAGGCCGTCCACAAGGACAGAGGAGGCGTGGTAGGCCCAAATTGAGGTGGCAAGATGGCGTGGAGGCGTCCGCCATTAAGGCCGGGATAACGGACTGGCAGACGAAGGCGCGAGACCGTGAGCGGTTTCGGACACTCCTGAGGCAGGCCAAGACCGCAAAGCGGTTGTAGTGCCGGATAGAAAATCTTAATAATACCCATCTCAAAAACCAATTGCATAGCTTTGGGCGTTTTGGCTTGTTTCTTATCAAAATTACCCTAAGTCATACTGAAAATGCGTATTTTAAGGTGTTTTATTATTGCTCTAACCATGGCACTCCTTTTAAACACAGTCAATTGCAAAATAAAAGGCGGTTGTGCGTTGCATGTAAGCTTATAAATCCTATGTTGCATTGACAATTGCATAGTATAAGGCGTTTTATAATTGCTTTTATCACAGTAATGCTACTGTACACTGGAAAAGCACTTATTTTAAATATTATATCATGTATATTCGTATGATAGCTTCCCAATATATTGTTCCTGACAAAAAAAGGTTTATTGCCGTTATATTCCTTCCAGTCTTATTTAACATTTAAATTGCATAATTTAAGGCGTTTTTACACAATTTAACCTATTAATTACGCCAAATAGAAGAAGAAGAGAACCTATTAATAATATCACACCCAGCTAATTGCCGTTATCATTGTCATTGTGTCTGCATGCTCATTTTGTTGTCAAGTTGGGCAAAATTTGACAAATGACAGTATTACAAATAATTGTAAATAAACATAAATTATCAATAAAATCCCTCAACAATTGAAGGTTATTTATGCATTAATGTAAATAGTGTTCCACTCGCCAAAACGTACCACCGAAAGCAACCCGCCCCGGGGCACAAACACGTCAATAGTTCCGATATGGAATGTAAACTAGATGACATCACGTACCGATCCGGCCGACCACCCTAATGTGACAGCCAGTTCCAGTAATTATCCTGATGTCAGGCACACATTTAATTACACCGAAGGCTCTCGAAGCGCACATCATCCACATGCACCAGTCATGCTGGTGAAGCGATAACCTAAATAATGTACACCCAGCCACC
Organism: Anopheles merus; assembly: GCF_017562075.2. NCBI lineage: Eukaryota > Metazoa > Arthropoda > Insecta > Diptera > Culicidae > Anopheles > Anopheles merus. The sequence goes on along the minus strand of NC_054084.1, from coordinate 29,011,042 downwards.
CACTGGAGAACCTTCAATTCATTCGCTTGCCGGCATGACCTGCGCCAGGGTCCAGCAACCAGCCAAGAGCAAGAGGCGATTCCGTACAGGACAATACCCACAAGCGTTATGCCTGGTCCGTTCGAGCCCGGCATCCGACAGCACGTCCCAGCGAACACAGTGAACCGGAATATTACTATCAGCCCTCTCCCTCCCTCTTGCTGTATGTGTTTCATGCCGTACCTCCCCGTCCTCAATCACTGGTCAACGCACTCAAGAGTCAAATCAAGGATGCCGGCTAGGTTCGGCACGGGGCCGCTTCCAGGCACGTCCACGCACACACACACCCACACGGCCATGATAAACAACAGATATGTTTACTTCATTATGGAAATTATGTACTGCTCGTGCCATTCCCATACTTACGCACGCACACATACAGCACAACGAGTGACCAGTGAGGACTACCCCGAAACGACCCTCGACGGAACTATCCCTTTTCGGTTGCGTTCTTACACCGAAATTCGTCTCCAACCAACAACAACGACGACTTGCTCGGACTGTTACATGCTCTAATCATTCAACCCGTACGGCCAACCGTCCCATGCTTGGTCGTACTTGAAGGTTGACCTCCCCGGAAAAAGTGGTCACCAACATCGCTTCATCGCAAACTCAACGGACCTGCCAGTGGAGCTGGAGGACACTGTATGATGAGATAAATTCAATCATTTAATTGAATTTCCTTCATGATAATGGTTGGGCGGCTTGGAAGGCAGATTTTTCGCACACTCTCTCTATCTCTTTCTGCTGTCCGAGTGACCGAAATGCCCAAAGAGCTTTTGGAGGCCCTGGACTGGCGCTTCTAGTGCTGCCGGCACAGTGTTGGGTGCGTTTGGAGGAGTTGATTGAATTAGCTACGCTGGCGGGCCCGGTGCGCCTTTTGATGTTGTGCGGCAAAGAGTTTGATCTGCTTGGTAATGCTGTAAGATTTTTTACGTTAATATAATGTTTTTTTTTTTTGTTCAATATACTTAACAGCAAGTCATCTCTGTTCTTCCTCGACTTGTTTGTCATGTTACCTTAAATTGTGTATACCAAGAATTCAAGCTTTAAAAAGCTCAACTCCGAATTTCAAGACAAACTGCTCAGTCTGCTTTGAAAAATCATGATTAATTGAAAGGCTTCCAAGCTAAACGACACTAATCCCTTCCCTGACCCGAAGCCGTCGAATGCGGCGACGGCTCATGTAAGCCTGTGTGTCATCCCTACCTAATCCCGCTCCGACATTTTTTCCTCATTTTATCCATTGTTTTTTTCCTCTCTCTCTGCGCATATAATCGTATCTTCCCCACGCCAAATCACACAGGCAAAGAATAACTTCATCATTTCGCAGCGGGAAAACTAGTTCCCGAACTCACCAAAATCCAGTCACACTGCCCTGCCACCCTCACGCTGCCTCTGCTGAAGCCTTACCGACCACTGCTGCTGGAAAGGATGTGCAAAATGAGTTGTTGGAGCGAAGATAAAAACCAGATGTCCACCGGATTATGCATCCCACCGATAAGGCGGGACATAATTTCGCATTCCCCCGCCACTGTTTTATGTCTTCTTTCATGTCCCACCCCCCATCACAAAGCCTTTTGTGTGTCGCCATCCATTCGTCTGGCCCATCATCAGCTCTTCGGTGGGAGTTTGATTCGGGGAAGACACTGGAAGACGCAGGAGACTCGCTCTCGTCGCTCGAGACACTCATCCACGCAAAAGAGGGCTGGGCCACTCCTTCCTCTGGCCGAAAGCAGTAATTTCGCGTCTTTCGACTCCCAAACCCACCCGTAAGCTACTGGGGATAATGAACTGCTGCGCGGAAGTCCCAACACCCCTGACCAAATCAGCTCCAGAGACGCATCCACCGACACCCATTAAACAAAGTGAATTACCGGAACGGCCTTCTGCCAAGCACTGGCAAAACAAAGACTCGTGTAGCTTCCCTGTGGTCCAGCCCACAGGGTGGAGTGTCGCGTGTGAACCTTCGCAAGATCACGCACCTCAACCGAACGATGACGACAGACATTATGATGTGCCATGCTTTATGACATGTCAATGTCCACCAGTTCTAACATAATGCTTTTCTTCGTCAGTGTTTTTGTTCCCGATTTCCTTCTCTTTGTTTTTCATGGTTTCACAATTTCCACGAACGCGATTAAAATCGCGATTTGTAGCGGAGGTGCCAGAGAGCACACACACATTTCAAACGCCCTGCCTTGGCACGTTTGGCCATCTGCGGGCGCACTGTGATGAAATTTTACACTGACTTTTACAGCCCATTACGGGAAGCACCTTCCGTGAAGGGAACGTAAACGAAATGGACCTCCGGGTGTGTGTGTGTGTGTGTGTGTGTGTGTGTGTGTGTGTGCGTGTCTGTTTTTTTTTGTGCATTAAAATGCGGAAACCGCGGTCAGTCCTGCAGTCAGGCGTGATGGGCACGTACATGGCAATATTTGCAGTGGTTCGTCGTCGTCATCGTAAAAAGTGTCAAATAATGTGACACTGGCCAAGCGTTGGGTGATAAATTTTTCAATTTGTAGCAGGTTCTTGTTTTCCTCCCATTTCGATGGACATTATGTTCTCCCGTTCTGGTTGACCTTTGAAGACATCAAGTACCATGCCGGTTGATAGTGAGTGTAATGCGCTCTTTTTAAAAGTTTTAATCATCATTAACACCACCACCCCAGAATGACCTTTGGGGTGGGTAGGCGTTTGGGAACATCAACGGTGCGTTGTAAATGGATCATATCGGAAGCATAAACTTGACGAGGAATGTAAAAGATCGTCTTCCTTCCAAGGATTTTTGTTAATGAACAGGAGCCGTATTATTTGCCGGAAAGTATCTTTTCCAGTACGAAGGGCACGTCCACGCACTGTATGACTTCGGTTCTACTTCGTGAATTTTGAACAGGCCGTGGACGCTAGAGTGTCTGCTGCCTAATCCGGCTATTAGCGCGCAGGCGAGTAGAGCAGCATAGCACATAGTATCTGATTGCATGGCTCATATGCGCGTGTTGATTACCGCTGATAAAAGATGCAAATACGAGGAGAGCAAACGACGCGTCAGAGTTGCTGAATGCCGTACCGTATGAAGTACCGCTGCCGTACCGTATGGAATTTACGTCCTATTGGACATGCTGTATCATGCTCGTGTGCCGTATTGAAGCCGAATCATCACCATCATCAACCAAACTAAACGTTTTTTACAATTGGGGTAAAAATATATATAGAAGAAGATAAGAGATGAGAAGAAGGTGATTACAAAAAAAAGAATTTTTATTCCATACGTTCGAACGTGGTTGTGCGTCTTATGATAACAAAGTATATTTACTTATCGCTGAATATAAGCTTCTCTCGTAGATCGAAAGGAAGCGCTGGCCGTTGCTCCATAGTGTCCAATATCCAATCCAGATAGGCATCTGTGTTGATGTAAACATCGGGATAGTAACTTTTTGCATGTATAGCTTTAAACACCGCAAAACCGCGCAGATACTCTCTTTCACTCAATGCTATACTTTGTCGTGAGTGAAGCGCGAATCCAATACGTATATCGATTAGTGCTGCTTCTTCTATCGTTCGTTTGCGAGTCACGCAATGATTCGTCCTGTCTACGGTGAGTTGAACCTTCAATCCTTCCCACCGTTGTTGGCAATCTGTATGATCGATGTACCTATCACCAGCATTGACTACGCTGTAGCCCCACAACGAAGAATCATAATAGTCCATTGATAGGCTTGATAGATCATAGCTGCGAGTTGTGTCGCCGATCGGCAAGCAGATGGGCTGCACGTTCGGTAAAGAGGTATCCACAGCGGCGACAAGCCGAGCTAATGTAATGTCGTTAGCATGGTTGGCTGCATCGTACCGTGGATGAACAAAGACCTTGTCGATTGCAATGAATGGCTCAGGAAGGCCATCGAATCTTACAAAGAGAGTGCAACTGGAAAGCAAGAGTTGAAAGCAACATTTCTAATGCATATTCAAACTACGCAACCGTATACTTACACTGCACTAGAATCACCATCACAACCGTATACTGGACCAACAACGAACCGGTCACTTATGAGGGTCACATATCCGAGTGGGAAACTGAAAGATGGTTTGTTTACTAATGCTACGATCCAAGGCGTTGGATATCTGTTCGTTGATACGCCGCAACTTTCATTAACCTTAAGCAGAGCGCGCCTGGATGCATTGCGCTGAACTGGGTTCAAATTCACCCATTCATTGCGTACCTTGCTGGGAAACGAAGATTGACGTTCATTGTTTCGTACGTTCTCCATTATCCATGCAACATCTGCCTGCTCGATCTTGTGAAATAGGTATGGGCCGTGGTGCAGGGTTGAGAAAATGGATGACTCATTGACATGCATACCGTACAGAAAGTAGCGCGGCCGTTCTTCGTACCATACCGCGGCCTGGAACGGACTACCCGTTTCGGAAGCCAATGACGGTTGGTAAAAATTTTCTAAATCCTCTACCGCACACGAAGGCTCGGTGTCGAAGGTGATCGGCTGATCGATGTACAGCAGTCGTCGCAGGCAACGTTGGTAGTCGGTCAGCTTTAGCTTTTTGAATGAGTTTATCAACCTTGTCGACAAAATCACCTCCGCGGGTTTGTTGCGATGCAGTCCGCTCAAGAAGGGCAAACAGATCGGTTTGATGTGCGGAATCGTCAGATCAGCTGGCTCGAGCAGCTCGATCAGTGCAAACAGCTGCCTAGGATGATCGGGCGGCGGAAGGATTATGTTCTTGATATCCGCGAAGAACGTGTCGAAATGTGAGCCTACTCCCAGGATGAGATATCGCCTGCAACGAGAAGTAAGAGGAGGGAAAGAATGATAAGTATGGAGTAGTGGTGGGAGCTCGGAATCGGACCTACGTGATTCCGATTCCATGTTCGAAATCAATTCCGGAACCGATTCCGGAGTTGACTTTGGAGCCGATTTCGAAGTTGATTCCGGAGCCGATTTCGAAGTTGATTCCGGAGCCGATTCCAGAGATGACTTCGGAGCCGATTACAGAGTTGACTCCGGAGCAGATTCCCGAGTCGGCACTGGAATCGATTCCGCGATCAGAATCGGATCCGGAATCGGAATTGTCCTAGAAATCGCTATTTCCCCCGATAACGAAACCATAATGGACTCCAGAATGTGAATTAGTTCTAGAATTAAAAAAAAAAGTTTTAGAAGCGAAATCAGTCCGGGAATCTCCATGAGAATGGATCTTTTATAAGTAAATTTTGATTTTTCGTGGTTATCAATACCCAAACGCCGATCTAGTGGCGATACCGAAACTGACTCCGTTTGGAAGCCGTTTCTAATATAGGAGCCAATTCCGATTCGAGAGCGGATTTCGATTCCGGAATCGATTCCAGAATCGATTCCGATTCCGAAACTTATTCCGATTCCGGAGCCGATTCCAGAATCGATTTCGGAAACTGAAAAACATCATTTTTCCCATCACTTATATGGGAAAACAAGAGACATACAGAGAGAGAGATAAATAGAAAGAGACATAGCGAGAAAGAGAGTGTGTGTGTGTGTGAGAGAGAGAGAGAGAGAGAGAGAGAGAGAGAGAGAGAGCTTGGGGCAGTCATACTCCGCCCAAAGATACTCACGAAACAACATTTTTCTGCACACTGGTTTTGGCCGCCAAGGCGTACCATTCACTGATAAGCACGGCCGTGCTGCTGATTATTTCATTAACGTTAGCTATTCTTTTGTGTACCTTCTCAAAGGATACGATCCACGGTGCGAAAGTTGCCTCTTTGCCTGTCTGGCTGTTGCTTTCGAGGCTGAATAGGCCACATGTATCCAAATTGAACAGCTGCAAATTATCACTTACCGGCTGTTGCTGCAACTTGTTCCACTCCGACTCGAGTGTCGGTGGAGTTATCTCAGCATCTGGTACATGCGTCTCTTCTACCACGTTGTACCTCATCATGTTGTACAGTATCGAAGAACAGAAAACGAATGCACCACTCCAACCGGGGCTTTAGTTATGTTTGGACTCACCTGCATCTATTTTTGCTGTAGAGTACTGGACTTGCGTTTTTGTGGGCTATAATATTTTCTCCGTTTTACTTTTTCTAATTCCACATTCTTCCGAACCAACCAAGGCCTGTTGAACGCGCAACGAAAGTGAAAGTCATAAACAGCTAGAAGTAAAAGGAAAGCGAAAGTGAAATGAGTTTTCTATCGTGGGATTGTAATCTTGTTCAATTTATGGCGCTATTAGAGCCTCGAGGACGGTTTGCAATGGATGATCCATCCGTATAGAGGTATCGTTTGAAGGGGAAAGGGATAAAACATCCAGGAAAGTTAAATGGAAAAGTGGAGAGCAGAATTAAAATGAATTAGATAGGCTATTACTAATCGATGCAATAACTTTCGCGTACATCGGTGAGTAATGAAGAATAAAACAAACACATTTCGATAAAACAAATTAACAGCGTTGAAAGGGCATTAGTTAGTTCACAAGACCTTGGTTTTGGACTTCAGAGCAGTTGCTCCCAATCATAGACTAGGAATTAGTCTAATAGTGGCTAGTAATTAAGAATTGAGTCGCATATCCTCTCCAGCTCTTGCTCTGATAAAAAGAATTCGACTCCAAATCAAATCCGGATTCAACTCCGAAATTCCAAAAGACTCTGCAAGCCTCTGGAAGATGAACTCAGCCGAGTCCAGACGATCAGATTGGTCCAGAATCGTCCTGATTTAATCGGATTCTGGATATCTAGGATTGGACATCCAGAAATACCCTAACACCAAGTTTCTGTCACTGTTCTGATCTAATTCTAGATCTGCGAGAGTGTATCTGTTCCTGTGTTTCAGGAACTGTATCTGCTAATGTTCCCGATATTGTCCCATTGCACTTCCGCTGTACCAAGCCTAAGTCACCAGCTCTGCTAGACTTTTACTGGTCCTGTTTACTTACTGACCATATTTTCTTGAACAGGAATCGTAGATTTGTTGAAAGTTACTACAGATGCACAGGGATCTAGTATATCCAGGTATTGCACCTTCAAAATAGTCAGAATTTGTTAACAGATCTCAAGGAAACGACCATCGTCATTTGTAGAATTAAGATCATTGTAAAAATACCTGAACTTAAGTACAACTTTGAACTTTTTCATTTATCCTATCACATTCTATTGATTCTATTCCGAATAAAGAAAGCACGGATCGAACTACCAACTCCCATCCATGTGCAAACTTTTCATACGTCCTAAAAACCCGCTTTTCCTCATTCACACAGGAAGCTACCATCGATGCGGACATGACGGATTCCAGCTCGCAGAGTGACGACACGAGCTGCGGTAGCAGCCGCACGGGCAGCCGGGGCAGTAACGGTGGCCGTTCGGGCCAGGGCGCCGCCGGCAATGGTAACAGCAGCAGCAGTAGTGCGGCCCGCCGTCGCCGTCAGCCCGTTCCATCAATCGTGGAATTTACTATCTATCCTACCTAACCTACCTACCCCAGTCCCTGCGGGAAGTCATACCGCATGTGAAAAAGGAGCGCCGGCTGTCGAAGATCGAGACGCTTACGCTGGCGAAGAACTACATCACCGCGCTAACCGACGTCATTATCGTGATGCGGGGCGAAGGTGAAGCGGCCGCGGCCGCCAATGCTGGCCTTCCGCTGGCAGGTAGCAGCAGTAGCAGCACGTTACCGCTAGCCGATGCTGGCGCACTAGCCCTGCAGAACAACTGTCTTGCAGCAATCCCGACCAAAGCGCAGCAACCGGAAGTCGTGGGTCCGTGTCATGCAGCCGATGTGGATCCGATTACCACCTCGCTCGACCTCATCTCCGCGTCCGTCGGCACGGCGCTCGACTGCCACGAGCGCGTCCTGCAGCATCATCACCTGTCGCTAGTGCCGCACCATCCTCATCACCATCATCATCAGCAGGTGCAGGACGGTACAGGCAGTGGCGGTGGTGGTGGTAGCAATAGTAGCAGCAACAGCAGCACCAGCACGACAAGCAATGGCAGTCGCAGTACCGCGAGTGTAACGCCAAATCCACCAACCAACTCCACCGGCAGCATCGTGGATGTGTCCGCCGTGACAGGAACGAATGGGCACCATCCGCACCATCACCATCACCACCAGCAGCAGCAGCAGCAGCAGCAACAGCAGCACGGTAGCATAAACAACAATCACCTTAATACCCACCATTTCAATAACAATAGCGCTAGCAGTATAGATATCGAAAACAGCTTCTACGAGGATCCATTTCAGATGATGTAATCCCCCATTCTTGACTCGAACTGTACACCGCCTTGTTTGAGCATTGTTTGATGCGTCACTTTTATTTTCTAATTTATTCATTTTTGAACGGGATTTTAACGATATTTTGAAGCATTATTATGGTCTTTAGTATCCGTGTTTATTTCTTAAGAAATCTTTACATTTTAACGCTACCCACCATCAACCCCTAACTTTACAGTTTTTTTGTGGGAAAATCAAGCAAACACATACTGCAATTTCCGCGACGAATCAAAGCGTTAACAAGCAAAACTCCATCACAAACTACTGCTCAACTGTTTTCCCTTCAAACATATCCCAGCCATTCGTTTCAACGGGCACCACCAGTTGACCAGATGTTTGTTTTCCTCCGTCTCTTTTTCAATATACTTTTTCTACTTTTTCAAGCACCCGACCACTCTTGGGAATCGTTCCACGTGGCGCCAACCAACCGTTCACTACGAGCGTACTTCAACGAATCTTGATCCAAACTTTCAATCATAACAGCTGCTCGGTACTTCCTTGTTAGTGAGAAAGTAACAGAGGAGCCGTAATAACTTTTGCCCGTTATTACTTGCACGGCAGGTGAGTACAGTCAGGTGATGGTTGTAGTAAAATTAAAATAAAACTAAAAAAGGTACAAACATTACCGAGCTGTGTCCGCGAACCAGTTACAACAGGTGTTTTCTACTAAAATGATTGCACAGAAGTAGAGAAAAAAGGGAGCAATCGAATGGTTCGTTATTAATTATCTGTATGCATAAATGTTTCACTCAATTACTTCGATACCAGTTTCCATCAAACGAGGTAAATTGTGCACAGAATATTCGAGTGCGGTAATTAAAACACCCCGGTTGAATGAACAATCACTGCCTTTTGCTGCGGTTGGTTAACAAATAAGGGCAGAAATGTATATTATCCACATCAACTCACAATAGTGGTTTATGCAATAGGAAAATTATCATGGGAAAATGTAATACCGAGCTGATTGGAGATAATTTCTGATCAAAGCGATGTGAGCTACTGCATTTATGTTTCAATACAGTGTGAACCTCCTAGCAGTGGCCCGTTGGTCTCTTTGATACATGCGTCAGCTCCTACAAGGCCGTACAAAATCGATTCTCAACCGAACCGCGGCCCTCAAAAGCAATTAATTTGATTAATCTAGCTTCGATGTTGTAATAAGTTTTCTCAAACCTGTATAGGGCCAGTTAAGCAGTTGTATTTAACGATTATTCAAGACAATGACAACACAAACCCTGATGTTATTTTATGTTATGAGAATTTTTTAAAATGTTTCCTCATAACTGGTACATACAGCTTAGCGCTAAGGCTTCATTCCAAGAATAATAAATACATTTTAAAAAACTTTTAAATCGTAAGAGTGATAGAAACCATGAGAATAAACTAAGCGGACAATACAAGTAAATTAAATAAATCTTAAAATCATCTGATTTAGCTAAGACTCAAAATAACTACAATTAAGAGAAATATCAAAGAAGTAACAATAAAAATCAGTAATAATAAGCAAAATCATCAGTTGTATGTGTTTGAAACAATCCAAAACAAATGTAAAAGATTGCAACAACAAAAAACAATTCGAAAAACAAGATAAACCTAATCAAAATAATTGACCATTGATAAAGTACTGTCATTAAAAGGTGCAGTTAATACTACACAAACCCACTGAATTACATCCGCCAACATAACAACAACAAGCAACACAAGCGTAGCGTAAGATTAGATAACTCGGCCAATCGCTAATCTACAGCGATTCAATCCGCAACAGCATGACTCGTCCAAATGGTAACGGCCTCACCAACACACTCACACATGCAGGGCCACAAAGCGACCATCTATCGTAACCGGTTCAGCAGCCAGAACGCGTACTATCATCACTCGCTTCTCGCAAGATCGTTCGTGTGTGCGCACGCAAACACAGGCCCGTCAGTCATCCGTCAAGCGGCCGAACGAGAGGAGGCGGCCCCGGTTTGCGTCGATCGGCCAGTCAAAGTAAACAAAGACGCTCACATTGCGTTCGTCCACTGGCGATGGCGATGAGTTCCTACAGCACGGTGGACATGCTGCTCGCGGTGCTGGTGCTGCTGCTCCTTACCCCCGTCCTGCAGTGGCTAATCCGGCGTGTACAGATGAGCCAGATTTACGACAAGATACCCGGCCCGAAAGCGTACCCGTTCGTTGGCACGCTGTATTTGCTGTTTGGCAAAAAGTCTCACGGTAAGAATCTTTCCCATACGCGCCCGCGCGCATGTGTGTGTGTGTTTGTGTGCTTTGGAGAGCCTGAAAACTAATCCCTCCCGGAGTGAGTGATGTGCAGAGATATTCACGCTGATCGATCAAAGAACGCGCCAGTACGATGGCATTCATCGCATCTGGGTCGGGATGACGCCGGAGGTGCGGCTGAGCCGGGCCGAGTACGTCGAGCAGATCATCGGTGCGAGCAAGCACACGGAAAAGGCCACACTGTACCGCTTTCTGGGCGACTGGCTCGGGGAAGGTTTGCTCACGTCCAAAGGTATGCCTGCTGGGGCGCGCGGTTTTTGCGGGCCTTCTCACAGTGTGTGTGTGTGTTTGCATCCGTCTAATGGGTTGCCTTTCTTTCCCGGTTCACAACATAAAGGCGAACGGTGGTTCCAGCACCGGAAGCTCATTACGCCCACCTTCCACTTCAACATACTGGACGGCTTCTGCGAGGTGTTTGCCGAGAATGGGGCCGTGCTGGTTGAGCGCCTGCAGCGCCACGCCAACACTGGTCAGCCGGTCAACATCTATCCCTACGTAACGAAGGCGGCGCTAGATGTAATTTGCGGTACGATGCCCGTTTGTGTGTGTGTTGCCTTTCCCCCTCCCGGATGATATAATACTGATGAGATCGAATATGCTTGTCTCTCATCCCAATCGACAGAAACGGCAATGGGTGTGCAGGTGCACGCACAAACGGCCGGCGAAGACAACGCGTACGTGAACGCCGTCTACGAGTAAGCCCTGGCGTGCCGCACCCCGCGAGACATTCAGCTTAATGAGCTTTGGTTGGTCGTTGCAGATTAAGCTCGCTGTTTCTGGAGCGGCTCGTGCGTCCCTGGCTGCACCCGGACTGGACCTTCCGCCGGTCGGCGCTGGGTCGCCGGCAGGCGCAACTCCTTGCGATACTGCACGGTTACACGCGCAAGGTACACACGCTCACGGAGCGGAGGTTTCGATTTGCAGCCTCAATGCGGATGCGTTTAAAATGGGAAAACTCATCCCTCTTGCGATAGGTTATTCAAGAGAGGCGACGTACATTGGACCAGCAGCACGCAGGGGAGCGCAATCGACCGGAGGCAGTGGGTGATGGTCTGGGACGTCGCAAGCGGTTGGCCTTTCTCGATCTGCTGCTGCAAAGTGCCACCACGGGCACGGGCAGCCCGTTGCTGACCGATGAAGATGTGCGCGAAGAGGTCGATACGTTCATGTTCGAGGTAAGACACGAATGGAAAGATAACTTATCGATGATGGTTGTGCCGAATGTTTAATGCTGTTTTACACACACACGCGCGCACAGGGCCACGACACGACAACGGCTGGGATGAGCTGGGCCCTGTTTCTGCTCGCCCTCCATCCGGAGGTGCAGGAGCGCGTCCATCAGGAAATTGATTCCATCTTTGGCGGAAGCGACCGACCCGCCACGATGCAGGACCTGACCGCGATGCGGCTGCTCGAGCGCTGCCTGAAGGAAACGTTGCGCCTCTACCCGTCCGTCGCGTTCTTCGGCCGCACCACCAGCGAGGATGTCACGCTCGGCGGGTATCACGTGCCGGCCGGTACCATCGTCGGCATCCACGTGTACAACGTGCACCGGGACGAGCGGTAGGATGTTGCGGGGGGTTTCGTTTTTTTTTTTTTTTTTGAGTCGCTGGCAGCTAATTTTACAATCGCACTCAATTCTGCGCTTCTCTTTCTTTGAAGATTCTTCCCGGATGCGGAAACCTTCGTTCCGGATCGCTTCCTGCCCGAGCGTACCGCGGAAAACCGCCACCCGTACGCGTACATCCCGTTCAGTGCGGGGCCGAGAAACTGCATCGGGCAGAAGTTTGCCCTGCTGGAGGAGAAGTGTCTTGTTTCGTCCATCCTGCGCCGGTTCCGCATCCGGTCGCACCGGACGCGCGCCGAACAGCTTATCGTGAATGAGCTAATTACCCGACCGAAGGATGGCATACTGCTCTATCTGGAGGAGAGAGAGTGGTGAGCTGGAACGATCGATGCAATTTCGAGAAAGGTGTGGTTTTTCTCTCCCTGCACAAGACGGTCAGGATTAAAGTGCTTAATAGAAGCGAGCCTTCACCTTCATCTGGCCCGGAGCTGTGACAGCTGCAAAGCCGATAATCCAAGGTGCATTAAGCGTATAAAATATTCAACCTTCGCCGCACATTGCACCGGCGCTGGGGGGACAGTAAAGTTAATTATTTCATTTCTCAAACCAAACCGCCACGAACGGTCAAAAGCAAACACAAACACACACTTACACAGAGCGACGTATTTCTGTTCCCTCGGGACGATAAGCGAAATGGGAGCTACCGGATGGTGCGCTGGTTTTTGGGTTCCCAGAGATGGAAGAGGATGAGGAGGGCCACGTTGGTATGTTGATTATTCAGTCCAATTCTTAAATTTGCATTGCAACCGACTCCCAGAAGGGGGCGGTAGCTGGGATGTACCCGGCCAGTGGTTTTCTCGCTGGAAGGTGGTAGGTGGGGAACACGGGAAATTCATCTGAAATGCAAACAAATTGTGATTGCAAAAGTACGAAACGGTGTGGAGCGAGAGAAAACAGGAGAACAGAAAAAGTACACAAACACACACACACACGCACACACACACATACAGAGCACAATAAAATGGCAACAATGGAGCACCGTGTTTTCCGGGAGTGGCGAATGCCGGGATGGAAGTTTAAAAGTCAATATACTGCAGCAACACAGCACTGGGAGAAAGCGTTTGTTTTGAGTTTGGTTTCGGGAGGCAAAAAGTTGGCTTAAAGAGCGAAAGATATATTCCATACAAGCAATGGTACCCGGTTTACTGCATTCTTTCTACTGCAATGATTTTTATTCTGCCAACGAAGAACGATTGATTGGTGGATGAGTAATTGAGTTTTAGAAATTGTTTGCAAATGTTTAGAGCATTTATCAAACCGGATTGCTCAATCTTTTTTCTGATAAAACTAACCTAATTATCATCATAATTTTAGACAAAATACGACTAATGGACTCTAACGCACGACACATAATGTATTGCTGTAATGCACGTTACATACATGCAGGCGTATATTTTAAGTTGCTTCAGTAATTCAATGTTTTGCGCTCTGTATACGCTTAAAGAACAATGCGTTAGTTATATTCTTCAATTTACGGGCAATTTCACTTCAAAATGAAACCTTCTCATAATTTTTACATTTTGAAGAGGGTCTTATTTAATCCTAAATACACCCTTCAACGTTTGACATTCCTTTCGAACATGCGCTATAACGATAAATTACGTGTCATATTTTGTTTCCCGCGAATTTGGTTGTTTCCCCTCTACAACCAAAGCCCATTCTGCATTCGTTCCAAAGCAAGACAGGAGCAAAACAATACACGCAACAACACCGTGTGGATGCGGGTGTGGTAACGGCGCTAAGCACAAATGTCTCATTTGAATATTTCGGCGTAATTTTGCGATAATTTATCTCACGCTCTGTGATTCGGTGATTCGGCTACCAGCGGCGTAGCGTTTGTTGCTAACCCCCGCCGTCAGCGACGCCGATCATCATCATCATCAGCAGCATGATGCCAGCAGTGCCGCCGGTTGCCGTGCCATGCTCCTGCAGACACACATTATCATTAATCTTGCCACGCGTGTCGTAACCGCATGCCCACATCACACCGGCAGCGGCGGTGAAAAAAAAATACATCGGTGAAAAGGTCGGTGTGCCACGAGCCCGGTGGCAACGGGAAAGCTTTTAACCGGTCACTGATGTTTTGTGTGAGAAATTTTCACACCCGGAATGAAGCCTAGCCCACCCGGAATCGCAAGCGCGCTGAAGGTGTGAGAGTATTCCATTTGACGCATAAATAAGGTCGTCGGGAATAATGTTGCCTTCCCTTTAGCGCTTTGACGTTTCCCAAGAATGGCGCAAAAAACAACATTAATTTACTTTTAAATTGCGCGTTCCCTACGGAGAACCTTTTTTCGATACCTTTTTGTCATTCCCTCTGACTGATTTCACGTGTCTTCCTGCTGCTAAGTGAGTTTGAAAAATGTGCCTTCCGTTGGATGGTCATATTAATTAAATCTTTGTGTCCCTGCTCTCACGCAAAGGTGAGGCCATTAACTGGGATGGGAATGTCTAGAAAGGAAATTGCACGCTAGTGCCTTCGCTAAGACGTCAAACTTGCGTCACATAATTTATCATTGACGTCTTCTAGTCTATGTTGCTTTGTCAAGGGATTTTCATGTTTTTTTTTTCAATCTAACATTTCCGTATAATATATAACTTGACATGTTTTCATTTCATTAAGTTTTTTCGGTATATGACGCAACTTTTGATTTTCATACTTGTGGAACTTTTTACTAGAGATTAGTTCTTCTGATTTTGATTTAGATTAATAAATATGAACGATTGAAATGGAATAGTGTAATGAATATATAAGTTTAAGATTATTTAATCTCCAAACATTTATTAAAAACTTATATATTTCCAAAGAATCATGAATCTTCGAAGCATTATGCACCAATGAAGATAATCTTAAAATGCATCAATCTTAAGAAATGTATGATCGATAGAGACTAGAGAATCATGATAATAGCTAATAGGGATTCATGAGTCTCTTTTTTTTCTCCGTAAATCTGTTACAAATTAATTATATTCAAAATCATCCATCTTCAATGATTCATGAATTTCCAGAGATTTTAGTGAATCTTAGTGTAACAATTAGTGAATCTTTGGCTATTCATAATTATTTAGACATTCATTAATCATTAGAGAATCATGACTCCTTGGAGAAAGATCTTCAATTCGAGCTTCGAATCATGCATTGTAGGAGATTCATGAAGTGCAACACTACTTTTTTACATCATTTTCATTTACAGACAATTATTGTTAACAAAAAGTTTCACATTCGGAAGCAAAAACCTATGCTACGAAACAAAAATTGCATACTTTTAGGGATTACGCATAACTGCTCGATGCAATTTACCAACGCCAAAAGGTATGCAATTTATTCAATTTAAAGCCAAAAGAAAAATAAACCATCATTATTCATGCATATTTCACATTAATCACAACTTTTTGCCATTCAATGCGTACTAGAACTGCATTCAAATGAAAATCTTCTCATTAAATCTCAACAGCACCATTCATTTTCTACCTTTGTCACTTCAGAAGCAATTTCTAAACAATCAAAAGATGTCACACTCAAAACCGCACCAATTAGTTTGACTCACACATGCAGGGACAATTTAATTATTTTCCAAAATTCCCCTTCACAGGGACAATCGAAAAGGGCTCGGACTTGGGAGGTACACACACTTCCTCCCCATCGTTCGGTACACATGATGAAGGCCCGTTAAAAGATATTCTAATTATCTTTGACTCGATAATCTTGTGTACGGTTGCGGTCCCTGGACCAATCCCCATCCCCGACTGCATCCTTGAGATGGTGACACTTTTGGGAAAGATGTACATGTTTATGTGGTTGTATGTGTGTTTGTGTTTGTGTGTGTTTCGTTTATCCAAAAGGTCTTGAGAAGCTTGGGAGCAGTGTTGCGAATGAGATCCCTGAGTGAGTAAGGCAAAAGGGATAAATTAGGGCCCCGACAAAGCCCACCAAGGGCGGCGGGCCCACCGGTTTGTTTGCTCTCTGCAAAGGATGCCTAATCATGTTATTGTCATGCGAACAAAAGACACTATCACAACCTCCTTTACGTCGCGCAAATCTTCTGCCGCTTCCCTCTGTGCTGGCACATTCATCAAAGCACCCGACTGGCCGCACAACTCATCATGCCAGCCAGCTACAGGATTAACGGGTATGCACCACAAAAGCGCCGCAGCAGCGATGCCGGAGTTTTGCTTTTGTGCGAAAGTTTTGCACAACCTTTTGAAATCAAAACGTCCATTGCAGGAGGAGACCCGTCCCTTCCACCGGACCGAGCTAGCAAGTTCATTGCGCGGTCAAAGTGGACCCAAGGACCTGGGCAGACTTTTGTTTGCCGCAGGTTTCTTGGTGGTTGAGCTTTGCCGGCTCCACTTCGAGTGACAGTTTCACTTCCAGGAACGTGGGGAACAATATCACTTCATTAGCGCAAAACGGTTGTTTGAGTAGGGTGTGTCCTTACAGTCATTTTGGCAAAGTGTTTTCCGACTCCGAAGCACGATTGGATCACGTTTGAAGCAAAAATTCATTTAAAATGCTTCACCACCGGTAGCCGTACTCGAAGTTGTGTGCTCGTAAGCACCGTTTTCGCCACAGCACAGCAGTGTCGCTTCCCGTTTTACCGCCGTAATCCGATTACCGTTTAGCGATGAAACGCTCAAATCGCTCACTGATTGCATCCAGCATCACGCAAACTGTCGTTACTTTGCGTTAAAAGCAAAGCTGCACAATTATGAATCCTTCGGCTGTGCTGGCGCTCGGTCTGCAGCACGCGCCAAACGTCGCGCCCAAAACCGTTGCCACGACGATCAAAAACGCTGCCGAAAATTAGGGAATTCTAACTTTTTTACCGTCCCGTCCCGGGCGCTTAAATTGAGGCAAAGCCAAAGCTGTACTTAATGAACTGAAATGGAATTAATTATTTGTAGGCGAGCAGTGGAAGTTGATTACACTCTCGCGCTCGGCCCAACCCGAGCCGACGCCCGTCCGACTGCCGCTAGCGGCAAAACATTCGCCCGATTTACCAGCACGGTTTTCTTGCTTTTTGGATTTTTGTTTCTGTTTCTTTATTACTCACGAAAGCCCGGCGCGAAGCAACACGTGAACGCAAAAGCGGACATTCCAAACCCGCGATTTCGCGCGCTGAAACAATTCGACGACATCCGTTCTGCCACGGTGACAGCTTTTGGGGGACGTAGAAGCGAGTGCCACATTGTTGGTGGCAACATTTTTCGAATCCACCTTGCTTTTTTCATCTCGCTTTGCAATCCCAACTCCCCCTTTCCCGGCACATGCCCGAAAGTCACCGCGAAGTGTGAAACAGCGCAACAGCGGCTGTTGGCGTTGGTCGGTTGGCTCGGTAACGCCAGCAGCCGAGTTTGTTGCCGAGAGTTGTTAGTAAGAATGTATCCCCTTCTAGCACTTTCAGCACACACACACATACACACACCGTGAACGGATAGGTGGAGGCAACGAAGAAGTTGCGTTGTTAGGTTGTGCCGCGCTCAGACAGCCCGGGAACCGTTTCGGGGGATTACCCCGGGAGGCAATTAATTATGAGTGACGGAAAAGTTTCGCAATGAAAAGTAAACCTAATTTGCAACATGGAAATGAGTTTTGAAATGCAATGATCCTTGCCGGCGTGCCTCTCAGCCGATGATGGCTCCCAGTGCACCAGGTGGTAAGGCCTTGGGTACGCCTCGTTGGCGTGCTGTAGATCGGGCCACAGCTACAGAACTTTCCCTCCTCGAAGGGAAGAAAAACATTGAAAACAATCGGAATACATTACTTTGTCACGAGCAAGGGTCGGGCGTGGAAGGTGTTCTTGGTCCATGGAGGCTTAGGTAGATGGACCCGACACTGCTCGAGTGCTTTTTAATTGCGGGAAGTAACTTTTCTGGTGGACAGGGGACAGTTGTGGAATTACTTTTGTTACAGTTGTCTGAAGAAAGTTAGGAATCAGTCGATACGAATAAGATATTCAAACTCCCTTCAGGATGGTTTCTTTGGTTCCGCTGTCGGATAGATACAATTTGTCATGTTTAATAAACATTCATGATTTGTAATTTTATTTTAAACAGCAATGTTGAATTTCAACAAAATATCTATTCCTGTGCTGATACGCACAAAAAAACCGTTTTGCTCTATCAAAACGCATAAAAACTATATTTTGTTTGGGGAATTGCATACATTGAGGCGTTGAAAGGCTCAAACCACTAAGGCTAAAACACAATATGAGTTTAATTACCAACCAAACTGCTTTTATCGATTACAGTGTACCTTAAAGCGTGCAATTCAGTGTCCCAATTCTTTAAAACAATTCATCTCCTCGTTTAAGACATGGCTTTCGCAAAACTGAAATCACCCAGCTGTCGTCAAACATGGCTGCATCCAATTATTCTAGCTACAGGTACCCTGTACCGGAACTTTTATACTCACTCTGACATACCAACTTCATCCGTGCTGTTGCAGCATCCGATTAGCACAAACGCATTACAAAAATCCCACTCACCGACAAAACCGCAGTCACGACAACTTCATCTTTCCCTGCCAATACGATTTACATTGCTTTCCAAACTCATGCCAATCACCCACCAGGAACGACTTGCCACCCACACCCACCCACAGACGATTCGTTCACCCGTCGGAAAAGCACTCACCAAAACGAGCGATGTTTTTTTGTGCACAAACAGTCCGTTCGGTACGCTGGGAAAGTTCATTTACATGTTTGCCTGTCTGGTGACAACCTGCTCCCGGTGGTTCTTCATTAACATGCCATCGTGGGTAGTAGTGAGTAGTTTGAGTAGTCTGAAACCGTAAAATCATGCATTCAGAGATGTAATTAAAATTTTACTCTCCACCATCTGTCAGCACGACTGTGGAATGTGCTGGTCGATTGCGATTGCTGATCGGTGCATACTTTTTTTAGCGTACAAGTTACGAGACACACACACAACGCCATTGAGAGAATTTTTAATATCTGCAGGGTTGGCCAAAAAAAAAAGGTTCAAAAATAGCGCAATAAAATCTAGGATATGCATTTAATATTATTAGTTATTCAATCATCATTCTTTGAAAGTCACTTTATTGTATCGCTCCGAGCAAATGTTTTTCTTAAAACATAAAATCTTAATCACATCGTTTCGTCGTTCATTTGTGTAAAAAAAAACATAAACCGATAAAATATTTATCAGTTTCTTTCATTGGGCAATATTCATTTCAAAACACGCCTATATTTATGCAATATTCAAGACAAACTAATCCTTTTAGCAGTTCAATTGCTGAAATGTGGTAAGTAACGAAAATTATATCGGAAATTACCTAAACTACAGATAACAAAGTATCAACTAGTCATTACTTTACACCGAGATTGCCTACTGCAGCTTCCACGCTTTTTGTTCACAATGCACTGCGAAATCTTTATGAAAGCGCGTCCATCACAAGCAACTTATGCAGTGGCGTTCACCTTTCCCATGCACGCACCAAGAACCAACTCACCTTGGGGCAAAGGCCAAAAGCCGGGCGAAATAAATCCTCCAACTTTCAAATCACCTTTTCTCATTCGCCTCACTCGCTTGCATCCGACGGATCCGGCAATCTCCATTCGGTGCCGCATCCGTGGATCCGCGGACCCATAACTCATTCATATCATTTTCAATTTTGCTCCCTTTTCGCTTCAACTTTGCGCGCCCGTTGGGCGCAAAAGCCCGCAAAAGCAGTTTCGACGCAAATCGAATGCATTTGCCCTCTAATGCTCGTCCATTAATCTCCTGGCCCGCCGGCCAGGGCGGATTTTTTTTTTCCTGCTCTGATCTACCACGAGGCTTTCCTCGCACACTAATGCATTACGTACAAAAATGCGCAACCAGGGGCAAAGGTATACGATAAAGAAGGGAAAAGAAACACTATGAACGCTTCCCAACGGACAGCCGGGCGGGCCGTGTTTCTGGGGCCTGGCAAACAGATTACGAAATCACTTCCTTTCCATTTCATTAAGCTAATCAATATTACATGAGCCGAGTAGCGGCAAGTGTGTCTCGCTGGAGCGTACCGGGAGCAGTAATGCGAGGGCACGTGCCCCGTGAAAAAGTTGCTGCGTACGACGTCCACGACCACTTCGAGGCCGCTTCCTGGGCAACTTCCGGGAGCACTCGGTACCATTTCTTACGCCAAACACACACACACACACACACACACACACACACACACACACACACACACACACACACTAGCCGAATTCTATGTGCTGTAAACGGTTCCTTACACGAACGTTATCGAAGGCACACGGTCGTTGCGTATTCTTTGAGCCAACAAAAAAAGAACTCTGATTGTGCTACACTTTTCTCCCATGGGTACCGTCAAAGTCGGGTGGCAAACACAGGGGAAGCTCCAACACCTGCCCAAACACACCACGTGCCGCGGTGGCCGCCACCATCCCAGCGACAAGCAACAAGAAAAACCGTTACAGGAAACTTCAACTCGTTGCCACTCGTTTGGGACGTGCGCGGCGGCTACGATTGGGATAACTTTTCCCATATCGACAAAATTATGCATCTATTTCGGGCGGGGAAAGTTCGCGTTCGAACTGCTCCGAATCCCGCCGAGCCAGCCGGCACACCCCGTGTGCTGTCCTGATTGGAACCGCTTCCCGAACCGCCAGAGTATTTACGTGTCCTCCGGAAAACGGTGAACCACGATAGGTTGCCAAAGATCGACCATTACGATCGAGCGCTGCCGAGTGTGCACAACACCATTCACGCGAACGGAAATGGTCGTTCTGGTTTTTCGTTTTTTTACGCTTTTGTAAGACTCAAAGGCAAAGAAAGGGCAAAGTTTAACTATTGGAAGCATTTTCCTCCAAGCCATTCGGCCCACTCGAAGCTGGCTCCATTTTCCCGTAGGCTATAAAACGGCGTACAAAGATAGTCTGGTATCTTGGAGGCAGTAAAATTTTCCCACCCAAAGTCCCAATCACGCCCCGCTGGTTTGCCTGGCCCGATAACAGGTTATCATCCGTGGGAGGAGGAATTTTAATTCGAAAACAAACCCAGTAACGATGGTGCCGGCCCCCAATAGTGTACACGTGGCGCACCTAGGCATCTTACTGCTAGACAAGGGGACAAAAACTGGGAACAAATGCGAAGCTTACACTCCAGTTTTTTGACGTACGACACCGTTGAGACCACGTCAGTCACACGCCAAGGATAGCGAGCGACATTTTTGTTCACACGTTTTTACGACCGCGCACACCAGCCCGGAGACAAGCGACATGAATATTCCATCAGCGCACTATGGAGCATGATGGTGCTCCCTCCCAGATCCGCCGAATAGAAGGATAGATTTAATAACGAAACCATCTTCAAAAAAGGCAGCACATTGGCCACCTATTTTCGCATCACTCTATACACTACTTCCTCTCCCCCACTGGGCTAATGTGGCTAATGCATTATCGGCACGTTCGGGCAAGGAGGAAGAACATTGGCAAGAACCAACGCAGTGCTTGTGGTAATAAATTGAATTACTCGCTCGCTTCCCAATTGGATCATTATGCCATTAATGAGTTACTCCACACGTTGCGATCGCATGCACAGCGGGGGCAAAACTTCATCAGCGGCTCCCTTTGATGAGCCTAGCATTAACCCTCGCGCCGACGCCTACGGTCTTGTTCTCGGGGCTCGTGTCATTTGCCGGTTGCCCATTTTCCATCCGAGTGAGTTTCGCAAATCACTCGGCGTAATAAAATTGACGCGGCGCGGCAGGGGTTGCGAAGAATAGCAATGTGATTACAATATGATGTATTTATCATTATTATGGATTGAATAAATCGTCAATTGTGTTTGCATTTGTGTGCTTCGTTTGGCAGAATAGTGTTTTAACGAACGAGTAGTTTACGCCTACAAGTATGTGATTTGCACGGAACTGTGCGTTTATAAGAGCTTTGCCTAAAGGTATGCAATTGAATTGGAATTAATTTAATACATTTTGGCTTGTAACTCTGTTTTTTTCTAATTTGATCAAATTTATTGACTGTTAAAAATGGTTTGATTTTCATGGAAACAAATTCCTTTTTTCCAAAATGTTTTACTTGCTTTGCATACTTTGAGGCGCTCTGAAATTATAAGTCTATATTGCAACTGACCACATCGCAAGTACTCTTTGCTACATACTCTGCCGTTGAATGCAACTCTTTATAAAGCCAAACAGAACGCATTGTTGTCAACCCCTGACCATAAGCGATTATTAAGAAAGAGAACCACGTCCTCCACAAAAAGGGTCGACAAACGGTGGCCGTCCCAAACACGGTGAACGGCAAATTCTCATTACGATTTTACGACGCTACTGCTAGTTCGCACACTGCGCAACGGTGCCAGGGCGTTTCGATACAGGGAAATCATTCCTCTTTACGCGTGAAGTGTCTCACTGAAGCTATGAAAAGTTGCTCCACTCGGACCCCTTGAAAAAACGGCACCCGCACGGGTTCTGTGCTGCCTGTTTTGTTTCTTTTGCAAAACGCAAATGCTGTAAAGGCCGTAAATATATGTCCTTCGCTGTCACTAAAGTCGTATCTCAAAATAGCGTCACCTACTCAGTGCCGCCGCGCTTTGTTTTAATACCAGCCCCGCAGGGCGCAAAGTGAAGCTAAAGTGTAGACATGTAGTTTTCTAGACACACAGCAAAGATGCACTCATGAGATACAGCATAAACGCTGCCAATCCTCTGCTTGCGGAAAGCTATCTCTTGTGATATCCCATCTCGTCGATTCGTACCGGCATAGCCAAGCAGAAAGGAACCGCCCGGCAAGATCCGACGAGCACTCGCTCGCTAGTTGAATGGCCTAGCGCCATGTCGATGCAGACATTTGCCCGGACACGTCGGGGGTACCACAACCTGTGCACTGGTGGGGATTGCTTTATAGCGCCAGATTCAAAAGATAGACTTAACTTCTTTCACCCGGTGTCTACGGTTCGCGACTGTGTGTGGTGGACCCGCTTGCTCGGTTAAGGGGTATAATAAGAACCATAGCATAATAGACGTAAGCTGCGCAGCAATCGGGGCTCGGTGTGAGTAGATGGGTGAGATTTTAAAGGACCTATTTGTAAGTACAGAATGCGCCATGTGCGGTTGGATGCTCAACGCTGTCTGCTTGTTCCCATGTGGCATGTCGCTGCGTTTGCTTCCTTGGGTAGAAAAGTATTACGCTCATAGCAACATCTCAACAGTCACAGCGTCGTTACGTTGACCTGTTTAGCTGCGGAAGAAAGGCTTCCCGGGAAGAAAACCACCACACACCGCACTCATAGAGCGCGATGAGTTAAAGCATTCACGGGCACTCTTTCTCCACATTGCGATGCCACTTTACGGTCGACGACGACGACGACGATTCTACTCTGCAGCGGGAATTGTAGCATCTTTACATGCTACGATGAAAACTGAACAACGCAACGCGGACAAAGAACGTGCGGCAAATCGTCGAAACGTCGTCTGTCAGCATATGCATGCTTAATTTTACTCATAGAGTTTCTTTCTCTCAAACCAGACGCACAGGAAGGCACACTTTTGCCGAGAAAAAAACTCTGCACTCTGCAAAAGAATTCCCTGTTGGGGCTCACCCGGTGGGATGGGACATTTCCTCAATTTACCCCCTTTGTTTGTTTTCCATGCCGTGTAGCTTCGTTCTCGTGTCGTGAAGGATCCCCTGCACACACACAACCCGAGCACCTTAACGCCCTAATGTATGCAAAGCGCCACTATTTCTTTCTTTTTTTCAGACGAACGGACGCGCGTCTCAAAAGCTCGAGCACCCCCTGATGGGTTTAGGGTGCTCGCATGGCTTCCGCTTTATAGCGCCACCATCACTGTTGTGCTTAGCTGTGGTCCACTTACATTTATGATCATAACGTGTACATGGCAGACCGGACCGCTCTTTGTCCTACCGTTCGCACAGTAACGCTAGTTTGTGTGTTGGTTGCGATTCATAACATATACCACGAGTGCATGTAATCGTATCGCCTAGCGCTTGTACGGCGCTGGGTTTTCCCCCATGATGTAAAACATAAATCGAAGTAGGTGTTGAACTCATATTTTAATTGCCCCTGTGCTGGTAAGCCCGACGGAATATCAGCGGGTGTGCTGGTTAGAGAATATTGGGCATAAAAAATGAGGAAAGGACAGTATTTTTATTCCAGCAGTAAAAGGCACGGTAAAATAAACTCAAGACGTTAACGATAAAGAATAGTGGACAAATGTTTGCATAGAATCAAAAAAAGTAAATTATACGGAGCGTTTCATTCATGAAATGGTACATATTTTGCAAATGCCTTTCAAGATGATACAATATAAAATTATATTATTACAAATATTCTCTGACTACGTTTATGTTCACTCTCATTGTTTTGCTGCCAAAAAACAAAACAAAAACAACAAACGGCCAATTTTGCTTCAGTATTTTCTACCGTCTAATTACTGCGTAGCCGGTCTCATGGTACAGTCGTCAACTCGTACGACTTAACAACATGCCCGTCATGGGTTCAAGCCCCAAATAGACCGTGCCGCCATACGTAGGACTGACTATCCTGCTATGGGGGGAAATCAATAAGTCACTGAAAGCCAACCCCACAAGTGGGTTGGCAGGCCTTGACCGGCATCGGTTGTTGAGCCAAAGAAGAAGAAGAATTACTGCGACACAAGAGTCTACAAATTTACAAAAATAAACATTGAATCTCCAGTCGACAGGTTTGCACCGGACCTTCCACCACTGGACCCTTCCTTCATTATCAAAAGCGCCTAACAGTATGCAATCATATGTACAAAAGATTCTCTACAACTCTTTGACAGTGCTACAATGTATAGGAAATGCTTAGATTCATTATGAAATAACCCCAGCACGTAATTGCAGGAAGATAATTTAGGTATTTAGGATTTTAGGATGAAATAACTTCCTCACACGGAAAAATAAAGTGATGAATACATATTAGGGTAAGTGTACCAATTATGGCTATGATATGTCATCAAGATACCGATTTCACGCCAGTAAAAATAAGTATTGGGTAAAATTACAAACTTCTTAATGTTTTTATGTAGCCTACAATGTGTAGAACACGAGGATATTTTTTATTTTCACTCAGTGTTTATCAAAATACTAGAAAATTTCAATTCAAAATTGCATCTTAAGGTACCAATTATAGCTATAGTGTTCCTAGCAATTCGCCATAACTGTATGTGGCTGTATGCTAAAACTCGTGGATATTTACACCAAAAATTACTCTGTGACATTGTTTTAACTGAAATCAACAAATGATAAGTTCACTGCACCAATGTAAGTATGTAACCACCATTGAATACGTAAAATTAACATTTTAAAATATCCGTTTTCTATCACTGGTTGTGTTGATATCCACGCTCAATACGAAGGTGTTATACGATACGTATAACGATACGAAGATGAGCACAAATTAGGCTGGTCTGTTTGAATTTGTTTAAATGAAGAATCGTAACCATATTTCAACTATCTTCTGACCAAGATACTTCTGGCCAAGACTAGCACTACCTATTGATCAGAGAAGAACAAGAGCACATTTGGCAATAAGGCGACACGAGCGGCTTCAGATTTTACTTTCTTCGTATGAAAGTCTTTCAAAACTGCATTATTTTTGTGAAATTGATTCGATTAAATTCTTCTGATTATTCCATTGATTACTGATTCGAACACTTTACAAATAAATGATGCTTAAAACACATATTAACACTTTAGATTGCGAAAATAACAACGAGAAACCCCGATTTGTTCACTTGTAAACTACGCGCCACGACCAAAATAACAATTGTCAACAAAGCATCCATAGCATACTGCGATAATTGGTACACCAAAGGTTTCTTCTTATTTAGCACAACAACCGCTATCGGTCAAGGCCTGCCAAGTACCCACTAGTGAAGTGAGCTTGATTTTCAGTGACTTATTGCTACCATAGTAGTATAGTCAGTCCTACGTATGGGGGCACGGTCTATTCGGGACTTGAACCCATGACGGGCATATTGTTACATCGTACGAGTTGACGACTGTACCACCAAACCGGCCCATTACACCGAAGGTTAGTTGCACCAATTATGGACGTACAGAAAAAAGGCATATTTTCGATGAAATGTAGGTAGATTTTGATTTCGTTAAATAACTAATATTTTGCACCAAAATGATGATTTTGAGATAAAATTATGGTTAGGTGCTTGAAAATCGCTAATATCCTACAGTGCTGCTCTTAGCAAAATGGTAAGAGATACCAAAAATCTTGGCAACACATTTTAAAAGCGTGATACTTAACAAACAGAAGTGACCAACATGAAACTAATGAAGCACAAATGTGTTAAAATGTTCATATTTGAAATGAAAAATCCTTCCGTGGTTTTAGAATGCAAATAGACTATTTTAGAGCGAAAATAGTGATCGTTATAGCCATATTTGGTGCTATAGCCACAATTAGTACACTTACCCTAATTATAGTATTTTTTTTACTTTCTCGCGACTCTTGCGGCAAAACGACAAATGCAGCAAAACAGAGTTCAAAAACACTGTTTCAATTAAGCAAATCACTAAATGGGTCAAAGCTATTGTCCCTACCCGAGCGTGCAAATTTATTATTTTTATATTATTTTAAATTATGTTGTATTACACTATATAGATTTTATGTTATGTTCCTATCATTCAAATTTTTACTATTTTTACAATTATTATTTTAATTTTGAAATTCTTAATAATTTTTCTTTATTATTATTTTTATATTCATTATTATTACTATTTTTTTCATTTTCATAAGATGCGTTCCTCCAAACGTGAACAACATAAATTTAACTCATTATATTTACACCGTCCACCGCTTCCTCAATTTCGCGAACGTCTGAAGTGGTTTACACCGACATTTTACCTGTTTTGCCTTGGCACCTGCACACAACAATGGTCCAAATCCCTCTCCCTCCCCATTTCCGGCTTCATTTGCCCACTCTGCCACTTTCCAACCATTCATATCAACCTTTACGCAAACATCAATTCAAGCGGCTGGCAGGAAGAAAGGTGGGCAGACAAAAAAACCACCGGGCAACAGGTCGAACGGCAGTACGCGGCCCAACCTGCGCATTGTCCATTGTCTGCCGATGGGTTTTCTGAAGGGTTGAGCGTTGTTTCCACCGCTGCACAATGGAAACGCGACCAGCTGGAAAATAACTGCCACCGCTTTACACTGCAAAAAAAAAGCCAACAAACCCGGGCAAAATAAAGGAGAGCTTGCGCATCGAAGGGGCGGAAAAAAATCCCGTCACCTCAATATCCGACCATAAAGAGGCACACTTAATGCGCCGGTTGCGCTCCTGTACAAATTCACCAACCCATATCAAAACCCACCGCCTCCCTATTCTGGTTGACGCGCTCGCCCCTCCTCTCAAGGGTGTGTAGAAGCGTGTGCCGAAAGATCCTTTTTCGTGAAGCGAGCGCTTTGGCTTGCTTTGTTCCTCCTCGTCTCATGGTCGCTTTTCATTTCATTGCACGATAAGCTACTTGGCTGTTGCTGCTGACTATGCCTTTGACGGCAACAAAAAACCGCGTACGCTTTTGTTCCGCTGGCCATGTTTCGATGCGTCTGGTATCATTGAGCCGAATGTAACCTCATAAAATGTCCCCTCCTCTCCGGTCATCCTTTTCAGCTGCTTAGTAACGGGTCGTACCGTTGATGATTGAAAAGGTAGGAGAAATGGCACAAAAACACAGACAATACGACAACAGCTTACCGTTAGCGCAAAATAAAACGAACAAAAACACACACGACACAATCGTTAAGCAGCCCACTGTTTAACAGTGTCATAGTCATCACACAGTATGTAAGAATAAAACAATGCAAGTGTTTCACCAGAAATGCACACACTGCACCGTGGATTCAAGGATTCAACCTATTCAGTGGTTCGACACAATGCGACTGTCAAAACCGCTAAGCTACGGTTTCGGCTTACAAGCTGCCTGCGCCGGAAAGTGGATTGAAATCGTTCCCACGCGGAAGACATGACATTGTGCAATGCTATTTATTCCTCCTCTGTTTAACCGCTCCCTAAACGAAGCTAATTTTATGCAACACGCAGCTTAGCAGAAAACTTTTGCTGCTGGGAAGCGTTTGAGTCTGCTTTTTTTTTTTAGTAACAGTACCGACCGCCCGAGCATTGGGATTATGTTAGTTAGGGCGAGTTTTGTTGGAGTTTTTGCACTCTTTTATATTTTGCTGTACCCATTAGAAGCTTTTTGGAGGGGGATTAACATAATAAAGAGCTCTTATTTACTGCCCACGAAGAATTAGCATCGGTAAGCGAGGGGAGAATTGGTTTACATAAGTATAGTTCGACATTTTTGAGCACTCTGCAAAGGTAACTTTGGTAACTTTAGCAGATTCAATGTGAAGCGCAACCGACGATTGTAAGATGAAGAATATGCTGAGCTCTCAGTTTCAAAATGTGTTTCTCATTCGATTGCGTTGCAAGCTTTTGCGACAAAAAAAAAGCTCGAAACCAATAATCACAACACGTGTAATCCTGAAACGGATTCGCAATTAAACGCTCTTTGTGACAGAAATAAATAAGAAAAAACACCTGAATCCCTTTTCATTCCAGCACCAGCCTCACGTATTTCATTAAAGCAATCATTCCTCGGAATGCACACGGGACGGACGTGGACATTGGGTCGCCATGTTATTAATGTGGCGTCCCTATAACTTACCCTTTAACCGATGTGATCGCTCTTTTTGTTGTCGTGCGTGCGTGCGTACCACTCCGAACAACATCGGAAAATGAACAAGGACTAAAAGCTATAAAATTCCGTTACACGCACCCCACACAGCTCCACTTGCACGCACTCAAGCTCGCTCCGACCGCTTTTTCGCTCTCCAACCGTTCCACTCGTGATCCGTTAAATTGTGGCACGTACGCAGCACTTCCTGCGCTTTGGAAGGGATAGCTTTACGAGTCTCTCTTTCTCCCGCCGAAAAATGGTTGACCCTTTTTTTCTGCATGCATTACACGGTTTCACTGGCAGTACACTGGTTTGTCCCCTTCGGGTAATGCGATATCGGACCGATAACTCACCTATTTATGAAGATTATGTGGTGTTTCGAAGCAGTCGCTGTTTTCTTACCTCTTTTTTGCTTACTTGTGCGTGCTCAGACAAACGCGTAGAGTGCGGGTAGAGATGTGCGACAATAGTGAGCTGAATAAAACATGCTCGATTACATATGCAGTGTAATAGCGTAGTATTAATGTAAGTATAAATATTTTATATTTAGCATTAGATAGCAAAATATCACTCGACATACGGAACAATATGAAACGGATTAGTTATATGCCTTTCTTCTTATGTGAAAGCAGAGGTACTAATGTACGAAGAATTTTACTGCTCCAGGACTCTTTATGGAAATTTGTTTATAGTGTTAATTAATTGATAAATTTTTTTGAGTCCGAGTGAAAATTTGCTTTTTTTTAGGGTTCCTGGCATGATTCTATTCTGTTTATTTCATTGCAAAAATAAAACCTTCGCGAAGAGTGCAATGTTAAATTATTGATTTTTTTTATTCAAGAGGATCGAGCATATAATTATAAATCATGGCGCTACAATCCATATTAGCTGGGAGACATTTCCTTCCCTGAGTCATGTAAGGACACCTTATCCCGGGAGCACTCGGACTTTTTGATTTTATGGTCCATGATTTTGTGCTCCTACATTAATGATTTCAATGTTCAACCATTTTCTAGTTGGCTACATTTTCTATTGTTTTTGTTAAGACATTCAGGCTTATTCTTTTCTTGCAATCGTCGAGATGCATCGACATCAAGTTAAATCTGTTCGTTCCCACCAAAATGCTAAGACAACAAACATACCTCAAAAAGCAATCCAGTCAAATTTCACCACTCGAATCGAGCCTGCCTTATCAGGCACTACAGCCACTTTGCGGACTTGACCTGTCTCAGTAGTGTCCGAAACCGCTCACGATCTCGCGCCAACTCGAATCGAACATGAGAGTAAAATAATTTTGATGGCAGCTAATTTCCAAAGACTTCAACTAGGGTAAACGTACCTATAGTGGTGCTAGTACCAATAGTGGTAGTATTTCACTAAAATGCGTCTCATACGTATTTAAGTTATCTACGATAGTGTGAAATATTCTCTAGCCTTTTACAAATGATTTAAAAATGAAATGGGGTCATTCCGTTTCTTAGTGATCGAAAAATCCATTATTTTGTAAAAGGTATCAACATTTTTCCAAAATCCTTAGGATTTCATAACGATACTCATATTTTTGTTAACGTTCTAAATGACCACATAACAACGCAGTTATTAGTTTTTTAACATAATTGTTATCAAATGATATTGTTTTATTCTAATTCATTGGCTTTTGACCATATTTATGTATTTTGAAGTGTTTTTTACGATAGTGCCATTAAAGGTACACCAAACAGGCATGTTCCTATAGTGTTCCTAGTTCTAAAATCAATAAAAACAGATAATTTTAGATTTTTTTCGGCGACATTTTTGACATGTTGTACTGTTTTCATTAAAATTAACATCAAAAATGAGTTTTCTGTAAGTAATTTACCAAAGGCCGATATTCGCTTATTTGGCTGAGTGAAAAATCGACTTCAAATCAAGCAATCTCTTCTGGGTTTGAGTTGACGACAGGTGTTATTCAGTACTTTAGTCAATATTGTCATCAACCAAATTCATACATTTTTTACGATCAAATCACGAAAGATATCATTATTATCGCAGTAATCCTTGCTATTCACACGAAAACAGCTTCAAAACTAAGTTATATTGATATTATACACTGTTTTTAAGGCATCTTTGTTTACCACCACTAAAAGAACACAATACGACGATTATAGGAACCATGCAACCATTATAGGTACAACGAAGCAGTCACAAAAATATGTATTTTTTCGTAAATTCGGTTTTTTATATGGTAAAAATGGTTGTGATTGCGAAGATAAAACATATTCCAACTGTTATGTGTTAAAATATTCAGAAATTGTCCTTCCTGACACTTCCATTAAAATACATCTGTACCACCACAAATTGCACCACTATTGGTACATTTACCCTATTAGTTTGATTTGATTACGCAAATGATTCAGCTGTATCAGCCATTTGGAATTAGCTTGAATATGTATGTTGGTTTCTATGAAATACGTACTCTTCCAATAATAATTCACTCGAACTACCATTGCAACTCCTTCCACGGAATACAAAATGCAGCTTTTAGAAGATTTTACGCCCCAATGACTGCTTTTCAATTTTTCGTATTCAATCGAAATCGTGCGCGCCAACACGGGCCGCCAGCAATGATCAGTACATTACAATAAATCCACACACACACACACACATACTCATCTACGCTGCCACAAACTCGATAATATTCATCGAAAATGTGCCGAAACGCAGAAATCATCCACAACGTGAGGCGAACTTTCAATTAGATATAAGCCACCCCTTATCGGCTCAAGCGCTTATCAGCAAACTACATGCTGTATCATGCAGTTCATTTGTGAAACTTTGCACAGCTGCACCCGCTCTCCCTTCCCCGCCCCTCAATCTTGAGGCTCTACCTAGCTACAGCCCCCCTCACTCTACCCAGACTACTAGCACTCAACATTTGCACTACTTCCAGCCCATCCACGAGCGCGGGTACTGGATAGTGGGTAGTGGGTACTGGAGCCGAGCCGAGGAAAGGATGGTTTTAATTAAAAGCCAAAAGAGCGTCACTATTACTGCTGCTGCTGCGAACTTCTGCATTTGGACAAGTTCGAAAACGGATTTATGCAACGAAGCTTTCGGGGTTTGTGCCCGAACTTTTTGTGCACGATGAAAATATTTCACCATCGTGTGGTGCGGCAGGCGGGTGGGGGTTTGCTAGACTGCTTGAATTAATTCCATCCTTCGCATCAATACGTGCAGCCGGTGGATTCCGGGCAAGGTATGGTTGGGTGTGTTTGTGCTTTTTTTTTTGTTTTAATATGGCTTATCTGAAGAAACGAAATTCTACGATGCGGATCTCCCAGCGCACAGTATATAAAATATAAACGCAAACATTATACCACACAGTTCATGGCTTTGGAGTGCCAAAACTGTGCAAAAACCCGGGTAAGCCGGGGGAAAATAATATGTGTGTGTGTGTTTTTGTGTGTGTTTTCCCTTCCATCCGTTTATAGCTCATTTATTGCCATAGCAGCATTAAAACTGGTGCTACGCCCGGTGGGTCCAGCCAAATGGGAGAACAAAGTGAAACATAATTCTAGCCCATCGCAAACGCACTGCAGAAGGAAACCAACTTTGGCCTGCCGAATTCTATCGTTTCTGTTGCCACGTGAAACAAACCATACCCTACCACTATGTTTGCAAACACTTATGCACGGTAGTGCGAGAGATTGCACTCAGTAATTCAAAAGTTTCGTCCATTTTTCCTCCACCACTCCCGATTTGCATTGCACGGCTTCCTCCCTCACGGCTCACAGTGCGTACAATATAATTGCAAAAGCGGCAGCTCAATGCAGCGGTGCGAAGGATGCACTCGTGTGTTGCCATTTTAATTCGAATTGCGCCCATTATTATAATTATTCTTCGCAAAGCCCCAGATTAGCATTACGGACGGCCGGTATGTGTGGCTTCGATAACGTGGTAATGGTGTGTAAGCTTTGTGTGTGTGCAACCAGTGGTTGTGGCAAGCCTGCCGATTGCATCTCAGCAGTCGGGAAACTTATCCATTTAAATGGTAACAATCGCGCTGTTTAAAGTGTTGTTTTTCATCCCCCACAAACTGGATTGTAATAATGTGTTTGCAAAAGCCACAAATCAAGCTGGTTGCTGCTGCTTTGGAAACAATTTTCAACGACAATCTGATAAGAGTCCGGGGCTCGATTTGTGCTAATGACACATCCCTCCCTCTCTCTCACTCTCTTTCTCTCTCTCAGCGCATGCTGAATCATATCGCGATCGGACGGACTCGGTAATCAATTTTCGCACTGTTAGATAATGCATACAAAAGGGAGCGTAACTGCTTCTCGATTCTTTCTTCCTTGTTATGTAGCATCCATTTGGCTGACTAATGAATGCTTCCAGCTTTATGATGAGCTGTAGCAAAAAGAACAAAAGCCAAAAAAAGGGGGAAAACTGTGAATGGGCAAATTCCAAAGCAGATAGGCAACCACCCATGATCCATGGAAAATGTTAGGGCAAAGCTTTCGAGCAGATTTGTGGACATCTGGAAGAGCGCGCCATGGTTTGCAATTAAGTTTAATCTCATTCTCACATACCGACACACGTGCTCACACACGTTCGCCACCTACTCTAGTGTAGGGGATGCCTTTTTTGTTGTTGGGAAACACCCTCATTAAGCAAAAGCGGAGCCAAATCTCGCCCCTAACCGACGCACCGGACGGGCTCGGGACCGGTGCTCGATGACAAACCATAAAAAAGCTCAAATTAAACTTTTGCTCTCTTTCACAGACCCAACGATGGGGTTGCACAATGGTTTGGGGCGCATGTGACGGCTGAGATAGCCGATCCCTGATTGAAGGTCCGATGTGTGCCGAGCGGCCTTTAAAGGTTCGTTCACTGCACAGCAAACGAGGATGGAGATGATAATGAGCTGTGTGTAACGATGGTGTGCTCGGTACAATGGGCTGCACTATCTGCTAGTTATGTGAGCGTGTATGTGTGTGTGTGTGTGTGTGTAGGTGTAGTGTTGTACTTTAAACAAATAGTTAAAGGCTGGATCGTAAATTAAACCGTTACAATATTACGCACTATCAACAAAGTCTTGCAACGTTCACAGGGAGGGATTGAAGGCACGTGAACTAGTATTTTTTGTTTTTTAGAGCACAAAACGTGCGCACCAAACTTTCAAAGACGCCACATTTTTATCCATCGCAGGGGTTGGCACTGTTCTACTTGTAATATCATTTGATCTATACTTTGAAGGTACAAACAGGCGTCCGTGTAGACATCATTTGCTGTAAAATATTTTTTTAAGATTGATTAATCGTCGTTCTATGTAGTTAATTAGTTTTTTTTTAAATATTCAACAGCACTACGACGCAAGCGATATATTAAAAAAATAATTGGTGCGAAATTTTAGGAAAAAACAGTTACCGTTATATCGTGTATAATGACCCCAATATGACCTGACAAATTCGAGAATATTAAAGAAAGACTTTTTTTATAAAGTTCTTAATTTGCGACATAATGTACATGTACATGTTAATAATGTCATTAAGATCATATTCCTTTTTTTTTGTACATCTACTACAAGCAAATTAAAGGCCATCAGGTAACATTCACCTTCTTTTGATATTTTTAGAGCATGTTTTTGACCTCATGCTTAAGCCATTTTTCATGACCTTATTGAAGAATCTATTAAGATCAATTGTAAAAAATGTATGTTAAAAAAAGCGTGTCAAATGCATTTCCTTGGCAACATTAATTACTATTTCCAGCATTATATTTGAGGATATTGAGATTGAGGATACACCAAACTATCTTTGTATTCAATCGGATGTTATGTCTTATGCGTAAACGAAAGCCCATTCATGTATAATGACCCCCTTTATCTGATTTTGGTCATTTTTGGCCTATTACCTATTACTACTAGCATAAATCACGCTAAAATACGATACTTTTTTCTTATTTGCCGACCCCTGATCAATCGCATTTACCAAAACGACACCAACTACCAGGCGTCTCCATCGCATTCCACACTATTACGCTTACCAAAACCTTCCCTTTTTCAAATTACAACCTCTACAGCGAATACTCTTACACTGTATGCGTACACTCCGATCTCTCACACACATTGTTGCACTGCCAAGCAAGTCGGGTGTTGATGGTTCGGGATTTCAAGTCCTTTTTTTCGGGACAATTATTGTAAAATGTCGAAAATTATTACCTAATGAATTTCAATGCTTCACTGGCGCGTACCGTTGGCAGCCGGTAATGAGACAAGAACTTGCACATGTACCACGCCAAACCAAATGCCCCGTAGTCAAGTACACGCACCATACGGCTGGGTGACACTGCGTGAAACCCAAACAGCAGGGTAGAAGAAGAGCAGGAAACTTTGGGCAAAACTTTACCTCCACAAACAATCCCTAGTCAGCACTTTTAACAGACACCCTCATTCTCTCACTTTTGTACACACACACACACACACACACACACACACACACACCACACACACACACACACACACACACACACACACACACACACACACACACACCACACACACACACACACACACACACACACACACACACACACACACAAAAACACACATCCTAAGAGCATGCTGTTTGGTAGTGCGCGACTGTTGTTATTCGATGCTTGCGGGGGCTACGGCATGTCTTGTGCTATTAATATGCTACATTGCCCACGATGGTGTCGAACTGTTTGCGCACCGGCCATGGTTCGCCGTTTAAGTTCGTTAACCACCGACGGTTGAGCGGTACCGTAACCAATATTGCGCCTTCACTCTCGTTGTAACGGAGACTCCTGCTATCCCGTGGGTACACTTGCACCATTGAACATGGCGTACAATGGCGTGGGACTAAACGGGAAGCAGCACAAGTTTCAACACAACATGCCCCAAAGGTCGAGCCTGGCAGCAGCTGGCGGTGTGTGTGTGTGGTTAGTAGTGCTCAAAACCCCTTTCACCTTACCATGGTGAAGTTATGGTGCGTGCTGTTGATGCTTAAACGAACAGCTTCTTTAGGCATGCAAGGAGGGTTGAAAAAAAAGAAAATCTAAACCAAGGTAAGCAAGCTCGAGGAAGAGCGGCATGCTGACCGCTAAAAGTTTCGAATGGATTTATTGCTTGCTATTATAATTTTGATAGTAAAAAAAGGCTGCTGCACGGGGAGCATTTACCGTCGGAGTGCTTTGGTTATTATATTGCACTTTCTTTTCTTTTTTTTACCACGTTTAACTTCTGAGCTTTCAATTTACCCTCAAAAAAGAAAACAAAAATGCAACTACACGTACAACCACTCACCACCAAGCAATAAAAGCAGCCATAAAAGAGAAACGCTTACTGCACCTTCACGCGAGAAAGCAACCGCAAAGCACAGGTAGGTTGCTGCTATTTTGCTGATTTGTGAATCAGGAGGAAACAAAAACCCCACACGAACCAGTTTTCGCTTTGGGTAGGTTAGCATACAGAACCACTCGACCAGAAGAAACTATTCCAGGCAAATGTACCGGTAGCGTCGGATTCGTTCATGGACAATTTGAGGAAAGGTACCATTCTTTCATACGGGGCGTGTTACAATATACGATGCTCGATTTACCTTTTACCAGTTGTTAACCACCATTTGGCTGTTCAACTTTAAACACTGCGTTTAATTTCAGCTGCTCAGGGCAGATTGAAAGGGAAGAGTCAAAAATGTATTCTTTTCGATGCAATTCCAAAGCTCCTGAAGGTATGCAATGTGCCGTGCATTCAATTCCTTTTTAAATTTGATTCCCTTTACATTGAACAGGGTTCCCTTGCTCAATGCGCTTTACACAGTATAGCCGATAGTAAATAAAACTCGTTAAATTTGTTTCTGCCTGCTGGAGTTATCAAGCCTGTCATGCAGAACGAAAAAAAACTCCCATGCAAATTACTATCGACTACTGACCTCAAATTTGTAGCACCAAACCGGGCACCAGGCTACTCAATATTGCATCGTAGCTTACTTCTTGTATTTTTTTTTCTGTACAATGTTCAATCCCCTCCTCAAACCATCATCATTTACCAGATAGGTTTACAGTGTAATCATGCTATGAAACCCAACCCATCCTTTCCCATTCGCCCATGTGCTGCTTCACACGAAGGACTCTTGTACAGCCGCATCGAGCGCTACATCGTTGTACACAAGCGCCACGATGCATCCCAAGCCCGAACGCTAGCGCCTAGCGAAAATCACTTTTGCTTTTCGCACCCCCCATGCACTATCTCGTTACTATGTGCATGTTTTTTTTTCGTACCCTCCCCCAGAGGCAGTAGTGAAGATGGCAGCGATCGCAGTTTGGCGCAATTTTACAACCTTCCATTCAATTCGGTTTCAATGACGCAAAATTTCTCATCCCACCCGCATTCACGCTCCTCACCGATCGCCACTTCCCACGGCTGATTGCACCAATGTAAGGGGCGATGGTGGCTTTTTTTAGGGTTGAAAAGATTGGAAATTTTTGCTATCGCCAGTTTTCACTTAACGCGGGGTTTTGGCTGTTGGTGTTGTAAAAAGGCGGCAGTCAACGAGGAGGCAGCACCCGATCGTTGCTTGTCTGGCGCAGGGCTGTTTTCGATTTTCCACTACAATTTGGTATGTTTCTAAGGTTTCTTTGTTTTGTTGTTGCTTTTAACCGTTTTTTTTTTTTGTATCAAGCAGCCCTGCTTTCAATGATGCACTTTCATTGGTTTCCCTTCGACCTGAAAGTGTTTTGATGTGATTACTATGGGATAGTATTTGGTCATGAGATTTTTATCACTTACGTTTGAGAATATTTTCTGCTGCAATTTGCAATGATGTTAAAATCAAAACAATATAAAAGCATTTTTTTTCCATCATTTCATACTGTTGTCATTTTATTGCAAATATGTCAACCAATTTTCTAAAAACCTATTTGCTATAATATATGCCTAAATTTATGCAATCTTCTTCGCACATGTTCTTTAATAAGCTTTGGTGAGTGTAACCGTGCAACCAGACATCCCGCCAAATAGCGTCGCGCCGTGAAGCGTGAAGCCAAATTCGATGAAATACGATAATATTCGATGAAAAAAACAATCAGTTCCTTGGCCAACATTTTCAAGCCAAGTGTGGACGCGTTAAAATTATGGTATTGTATCGAATGTCATCGCACCAAAAACGTTGACAGCTGGGTACATACATTTAGGCGTGAAATGTTTCAACCATGTTGATTTTGGCTATTTTTTTAAGCCCCACGGCGTGAAGTTGTCTCTATACGTCTAGTTGCACGATTACTCCGATTACACGGTAAGGCTTAAATAAGAGCCTCAAGACTAGAAATAACAAGTTTTAATTAAAATTTTCGATAAAACAAGCTGCTGATAAGATTTTTTCCATAAAATATAAATGTCCATACCACAACTACTTTATTCCCACCATGCACCAAGCTGCATCATGAACCACAGAAGCAACTGCCTTGTCTTCTCCACATGGTTTACCATTCGCCCGCTGCCGTGGCCACCCTCTCCACCCTACCGTGATACGAATCGTTCGAAATTGTTGTGGACACATAGATCTTTTTATGGAGGTTCGCCCGGGAGCAGACAAACTTCGTACCCCGTTCGCTCTGCTACCGATGCAGCCAAAACAGCAAGCAGCTCGCCGTTGTTGACTGTTGTTCACATCGAACCAGCCCTACGGGCCCAAAACAGTACGCAACGCTTCCAATGTTGCCGCGAACGCGCTCCTTGTCCTCGCCATTGCAACGAGAGACTCGGGCAAGCGTGCAAGCGAATGGAGATGCCATAAAATGGACGAAAATGAAATGGAAACTGCTTCTCGAAACTCGTTACACAAAACTCCCGTGGCGGTCCCGCAGCGCTTCGCAAGAGGGCTATTGCTTTTGCACCATTTGTCTCCCCTCCATTTGTTTCCACCACCGATGTACGCTGTTGTTGTTTGGTGTCCTAGTTCCATCCCGCTGCTTGCTTACCCTGCGCCCCGTTTTATTGCAGCTGGCGACATTAGCCAAACGAAGCGCAGCAAGCATGGCTGGCCCACGACCGTGCTGATTTGACCTCGGAAAAGCAAACAACATACACTCGCTTCCCGAACAATGGCATGATTAAAATTGCTTGTTACTAATCCCAACCGCCACCGGGCTTCGGCATCGTCGGAACGGAAGGAAATGCTACCAAACCGGCAACGCTCGCAAGCCGGTTGATCTTGAAGATGAATAGAACGGGGTTGTTTTCTTGGAAGCGTGGCCAATCGAGACCGAGATGCGGTCGAACGGTTTCGTGGAACCGATCGTATCGAGCTTGCTTTGTAAAATTAGGCAAAGTAATGTGATGCCTTGGGGGCAAAGTAAAATGTAGTTGAAAACAGCACATTAGACGTAATTGAATGGAGAACCATACATCTTCTTCCGTGGCAAATTTTAAAAGTTGCTGCGAATGGCTCTACATTTGGAAATGAACGGCTCCTAAATTTATGCAATCGAAACAATTCAATTAAAAAAAACAGGCATATCTTAAAGCTTTAAATGAATCTTTGTTCTACAAAGAGTGGATTCTTAATTTAAAAAAAAAATGATGATGATACCATCATATATATCGAAACAATAAAGATTATGATGGCTGCTAAATGTTTCAGATACTATATTGATTTTCTTTCGTGGCCTACAAATAATCGCCATATCGATTGAATTGCGCCTTAAATTATGCAATCACCAAAAAAATATTTTTCAATAAGAAATAGTAAACTGGTTTTGCATTAATTTTAGGGTAAATGTACCAATAGTGGTGCAATTTGTAGTGGTACCGATGTGTTTTAATGGATTTGAAGTGTCAGGAAGGACAATTTCTGAATATTTTAACACATAGCAATTGAAATATGTTTTATCTTCGCAATCACAATCATTTTCACCAGGAAACACATCAAATTTACGAAAAAATACATATTTTTGTGACTGCTTCGTTGTACCTATAATGGTGGTATGGTTCCTATAGTCGTCGTATTGTGTTCCTATAGTAGTGGTAAACAAAGATGCCTTAAAAACAGTGTATAATATCAAATAAATTTAGTTTCGATGCTGTTTTCATATGAATAGCAAGCTTTAGTGCCATAATATTGGTTTCTTGCGTAATTTGATCTTAAAAAATGTATGAATTTGATCGATGATACACTTGACTAAAGTACTACATCACACCTGTCCTCAACCCATACCCAGAAGAGTTTTCTTGATTTGAAGTCGATTTTTCACTCAGTAGAATAAGCGAACTTTGGCCTTTGTTAGGTAAATTACTTACAGAAAACTCATTTTTGTTGCTTATTTTAGTGAAAACAGTACGAAATGTCAAAAATATTCTCGAAAAAATCTAAAACGTCCTGTTTTTATTGATTTTATAACTATAACCACTGTAGGAACATGCCGGTTTTGTGTACCTATAATGGTCAAAAGCCAATGAATTTGAATAAAATAATATCATTTGATAACAATTATGTTAAAAAACTAATAATTGCGTTGTTATATGGTCATTTAGAACGTTAACAAAAATATGAGTATCGTTATGAAATCCTAAGGATTTTGGAAAAATGTTGACACATTTCACAAAATAATGGATTTTTCGGTCACTCAGTAACGGAATGGCCCCATTTAACTTTAAAACCCTTTGTAAAAGGCTAAAGAACATTTCACACTAACATAAATAATTTAATTACTTTTAATTTGCCATATGAACCACATTTTAGTGCAATACCACCACTGTTGGTACTAGTACCACAATAGGTACATTTACCCTACATTTGGTATAAACGGTTCTTAAATATTTTTTTCTAAACAAAAATACTAAAATAGAATTAAAGGAAAAGTCTCACAATGTCCTCAGTGTAATTCATTTCTAAATTTAATCTTGTTCAAGGGAATTGTTCTGGTGCTCGTATCACCATTCGTTCGAAGAATTCTGTCATTCCGGCTGCACAGAAAGGCCAAAAATAGAGCACCAAAATTACTTTACCAACAGTTGTTTCGCTCTAATTCCTGAAGCAAACTACACCACACCCAAACTCCTTCCTAGCACATCGATGCAACCCTACCCAATGTAAATGCTTTTAATCTGTCAACTTCACTCCACTCGGTGACCGAGTGGCGCCATCTGCTGGCAATCATTGTGGAATGATACCTCCCAACAAAAAAACTATTTCTCCCTGCAGCACCATCTGGCCAACATCAAAGCAAACGTCCGCAATCGATTAGCGTTTACACCGAAGTCGATTCCGCCCCAATGCGCCACAAAAAGCAGGGGGGAGACCACGCAATTACCGACCACTTAGCTGCACGATTGATGCGAATGTATCACAGCCACACAAAACCGTACCTAGAAACTACAAGCTGAATGGTTTGCCACTTCGTTCTAAAAAAACAAAAAACCACCAAACCATCACGCGTTCAAAACGAAACCATTTCGATCCAATTTTCCGAGCAATTTTCCCACTGCACCAATTTTGTGGTGCAGTTTTGCAACTATATAAAAAAATCCTGCTACGTTCCAATAGGTAGGTTGGCTTCACTCGCCCCTCCCAGCGCGTTCTACAGTCTTATTGCGGTTTTATTATTTATTTACGGCCGATAGTTCCCCCGAAATGGGTGACACCGTTTCCAAGGAACGTTTCGTTTCCTTCAACGCGCCAACGGTTGGACGTCGTGTGGGCTCACTCGCTCGTAAGTTTCCATTATTTGCACCACTGGAGGAAGTTCCTGAACGGTTGCCGACTTCGCCTTCACCTCCAAAAAGGGGGAACAAAAGTCAAACCACGAGCGCAGTTAACGCGATGCATTCGTGTGCTGATTGTCGTGACCGCCACCGAGGGCAACTGTGTTTGTTGGGGATGGTTTTGGTTGAGGTTTTGCACTTGCACCACTGCACCACCCGACATGCGTCATGTGCGCTTTGCTTTCCATTGTGTTCCTATTTACGAGCCGGCTTGCAACTCCGACCACTTGCTTGGAGAGCAAGAACATAATGCCCCCGTTCGGGTCCCATGGCTTACAAATCAAGGGGACCCACTTGGTGTTCGGTGCGGCGGATGCCGAAGCAAACTATCGCATACTTTCGCCACCACGCGGTGCAATTGCATGCCAAGGGAGGCGATAAAAAGTGAATTAAAAGTAAATGAATTTGTTGGCACTCGACAATGAGGGCAGCAGTCTACCCGGGTCGTATGGCAACTACGGTGGACGGTGGATGCGTGTTGTGAGCTGCCGTCGAACCTGCCATCAACTTCATTAGAAGTCATGTCGAGGCTTCCGGGCGACGATTGAAAGCAAATGTTGAAAATTGTACGAGCGGAAATAGGGAAAATGTAGAAATATGCTGCCACTACAATATTGTAACACTCAAGGAATATGAGAAGCTAGCAAAAGGAGAGCACATTTGCTGAACAGTGCCAATGATCCTTTACCCTTGCCTTCCATCTACTTAAGGTGTTTAAGTGGGAAACTGCGTTATGTGGGATCATTCAGCCAGCAAAAGACTTAAAAAAGTGTAACGCTGCATGATTTGCATTTTTTAAATATCAAACGGAAGCTTTCTTCTTGCGGAAATAAACGTATTCTTAGATGAAAGTATATGAAAGTATACCAAAAAGTTTAAAAATAGAAAATGTGTTTATGTCCCTTCTTTCAGACTTCTATAAAACTAACACTGTTTTTCCTTACCCATCGATGCAAAAAGAATATTCACAACAAGGTTGTACAATCAAATCTTTGCTATGTTCTGTGGGACAAAAATGAACGAAGCTTTAATTATACTTAATATGCTTTATTACAAAAACAACCCCTTTGTATAATAAAAGCTGTTGAAATTAAGTTTAAAATGGAATTTGAAACAGTAATATCTATTGAACGTTTACTAACATTTTGACTAATTACTTAGTGTTTTGACAAGTGACAGGCTTAAATTTTCAAAAGCAAGCTGTATATAACCTCTTAAATAACATCAAAGTTACACGTTTAAGCAAACAAGAGTCAACCAGACAACATTTGAAATCATCCTAAACAAATATAAAATCTATTTCTAAGTCTGCTACAGTCCCAGAGCCGTTGATTGGTGCAGAAAAATACATAGTATGCACGCATGTTGTGCTTCTTTAATTATTGGCTACACACTTCATTCTTGAGTCAGCGGGGAACCGATAAGGATGAATACTTAACTATTTCTTCTTTCACGCCCTACGTGGTCACATGGGGTTGCCATAAGACTTACCGAGTCGTTTTAAATTGTATACAATCACAATAAACTATCTTTAAATCTTACTCACTGAAATCTATTTTCAAAATATGATTTTTGTACATGCAAAGCATGCATAACTTTAGGCGCAAACTATTATTTTATAGCAAGTCATTCAAATGTCAAAATTGAACATTCTACCTTTTCATTTACGCAACGATGGTCAGATAAGTCGTCAACTATTTACATTACCTGCATGTTATTATAAAAAAGAACACTCTAAAACTTCTACAAATTTATCAAAAACCCATGAACGCACCAAAACCACACATGGATACTTACACATTTTCCTTCGGTGTTATTTCCCACATCTGATCCGGTAAAGCTTTCCAATAATAAATGTCCCTGGAAGTGAATTTCAATTGCTTCGCCCCGTCTACAAAAGCTAAACACCACCTCGTGCTGCACAGAGTAACACCTTTCCCGTGTAAAACGCACTACTCAAACACTTCACCTTCCCATCCTCCTGCTCCATCTGCTCTAAAACAGATGGTACATAAAGCCACGCCAAAAGACTTACATTCCCGGGACACATTCCCACACACAGCTGAAGGGACAGCTTCAGCATCCACACACTCACACACAAAAAAATGCCAATGAAATGTAGATTTATATGCGTTCCGACAGCATCGCCATCGGGTCTGTAGGACGCGTACCACGCCCGAAGCCTCGATAATATATGCACTCGCCAGAAAATGCACACCGAACTGAGCACACACACACACACACACACAAACCGAGCTGCACAACCCGACGACAAGTCAGGTGGAATGTTGAGTTGCCTTTCTTCAGCGTCACCCATCGGAGGTAGTTGACTGGGCACGCTTGGGTGTAAAAAATTCATTACATTCCGTAAATTGTACTTCAGACAAATGTCTTAGATTGCAGCACTGGCAGCAACCCGCCTTTCCAACACCAACCCACCAGGGTGCATCTTGCCGGGCCGGTCGGGCTTACATAAGGCAGACAAGGGGTGAGGCGAGCGAGCACGGGACGGCGAGCTCTTACACGGACAGGTAGAAATGGTTTTGTGGTACACGGGACTAGATTACGAGACGACACTTTATGGGCTGGTAAAGTTTGCTTTTTCTGCCACCCTACCCCACCCAACAGGGCCTGAAAGTTGCAGCGCTCCAGCACGCTCACACCAAAGCCCGGTGGTAACGGATAATGGTCCGCAAAAGGTATGAATATTAGATTTGGCCGACGGATACTCGGTTTGATTTATGGTTGATTAACATTCAAATGCAAGCATGATATATGAAAACCCGCTTCCCGCGTGCAAGATCTTAAGAATAAATAGCACATTTGTTTTTTTGTCCTCCACTACATAATGATAAGATGAGAATCTACATACACACACATGCTAAGAGCTGCTAAGGAGGATTAGGATTTGCTTACATGCGCTGCAACTTCCAGCTGCCTGTCGAAGAGATAAATGACATTTCAATGGTAAAGTACATATTAATCTCGTTTCAGTCA
This sequence comes from Anopheles merus, assembly GCF_017562075.2. NCBI lineage: Eukaryota > Metazoa > Arthropoda > Insecta > Diptera > Culicidae > Anopheles > Anopheles merus. The sequence continues at coordinate 28,966,345 of NC_054084.1, read as the reverse complement.
TGTCAATGATCCAAGAGAGCGATAAAAGAACATTATCCTTTAAACGAAAGTTCCCTTGCAGGGCTTTTCAGTCTCAAAAGCACACGCAAGATCTGTGCCGCATGTTTGCTTCACAGACGCGCAACGAAATGAAACTTCTGCAGGGACTGCCTTTTGCCGTGTCCCTTCTACGGGGAGGTGCGGGAAACATTCGTGGGAACATCCCGAAACCCAGCGTCTTGGTTGGTTCATTTGCACATTCACTCCGTTCCTCAGTTCCAGTCGGGCGGGGCACAAGTACTACCGAGCACATTACTAATCTCTTACTTAAACTGCCCCGACACGTACTGCATGTAATTGAAATTTCCCACCTAGTACTCCATGGATGCCGTTGCCGTCCGCATGCTAAAGCCCTTCACCGCACAATTAACTGGCAAATTTTATTCCCATTTGGTCACGCTTGGAAAATAAATATCCCTGTGTGTATCTGTGTTGAGGGTTCAGGGCGTGCGTTGGTGTGTGTGCTGTGGTTGAAAATTCTGGCACATCTTCTAAGATCTGGGTTTCGTAACACGGAAAGACGCAAAGCATACATTCCTCTTCCCCTACAGAGAAAATTTAAGTTGCAGAAACCTCCCCGAACTACGTAGTGCTGTAATCTTCCTTCTCGATTCGATGCAAGACGTCGCATTTCGATTCTCAACCATTGCTGCAGCGAAACCGTGTTGTGCTGTGTGTGTGTGCTCGTGTTGCACACCATAACAGACGATCTTGCTCTTCAAACAAATCCATGGGCAAATTGCGGACCAATGCGGTCACTGTGGCAAAGAGGGTGGAATGTGTTTATGAATACATTTTGCGAATTTTGGTTACGGTGTAAGGAGGAGCGCAGCTCGAGAGCAGATAGGTAAGGAAGTATACCGCAGCCTGTGGACGGCCTTGGAGTGCTGTAAAGTTCGCAATACAATGCACGGCCGAGAAGTGCAATCCATTGTTTGTGGGTTGTTGGGAGTGGGAGGGTTTGTGGTTAAGCTCAACAAGTTTGAGCGTGTGCAGTGCTTGGATTGGTTGATGTTTGCCGTTTGTTGCGCGTTGCATATACAATCTTCAAGCATACAAAAGAAAGCCACAGTTGTACTGGGTAAAGTTGTTGTTTGGAAGCCATTAAAAATGAATAAAAAATATATTAATGAATAAAAATTGTATTCATTATTATATAAATTGCATAAACTCATCTGAATCAAATTATCATTCAGTGTCGCCTAAAGGTATGCAATGTAGGGCAATTCTGCATTAACAAGCTGCTATTTTCTTTCACTTTCCAATTAGCATGTCCATCGTGGATTAAATCAAGTCTCATTTATAACTTTAAAAAATTGAATTTGTTCACGATTTTTTGCCTCGTAGAAGATAAAAAATCTAAAATATGGTATTATATTGTAGTATGTATTAGTATGTGGTATTTCTATTAGTGTTATAATAATATAACCTTATATCCATACTTGTTTCAACACAAAAAAACATTAAATTTGTTTCCCTAGCTGATTTCTGCTAATTAGCTTAAGCACAATAGTTAAGCACTAGGCTTTATTTATATCTTTGCTCAAGATTGAACAGTCAAACACATAGAAACCATACACCAACCCATTTTTGGCCTCAATTCTTTGAATGTATAACAAACTTCCTTTCAACGTCTGGAAAGTTGCAAAACGCTCTTAAAATAGCAGTAAATGACAAGACGTTGCAATTTTAAACATTCGATGACAACTTTCAAGCAGCTCTCCATTAAAAGTTTTATCGAAGAGATACAAAACAAAACCGAAAAAGAATACACTCTAAACACATATACCACCGCACGAGCACAATTTCCTCCGCTCAGGTGCCGGAGCGAACTGTCGTAAAGTGTTTGTGGAACGTTAATAATTTAATCACCTACCAAGATTTGCTCAACCGAACGAACGAACAAAAATGTCGTGCCCTGAGCCAAAAAAAAGGCCAGGTTTATATGCAGGTGAGTGTGTGAGTGGAATGGTGCAGGATGCCGCGGGCTCAAAAGGATCAACATCATTTTCCCATTGCCGGGAAGCGACACGGGAAGCGCCAAATTCGTTTCGCCTCCTTCCCTCATTCGGCCGAGTAAAACGATCGTAAAGCGAGAACTTGCCCACAGGCCCAACATGTCGCAGCTGGAGTGGGGCACTGATGGAAAGGGGGAGAAGAAAAAAGCGCCAGTAAATGAAAAATAAAACGCGTGCGCCAATCTGGCCCGAACGCGAAAGTCACGTTCCCGGAGTCCGGTTACGTGTTTACTGGGAATTCATTATCAGCAAATGTTGCCCGTTCCTGCTGCTGAGCATTGAAAAAAGAGAATGAGAAAGAAAAGCACACACACAACACGCAACACTCACCGAACATTTTCCTGGCTGCTGGCAATGGCTGGCGTAGCAAAAGTTAGGCCCCATGATTATGCTACACGACAGTCGATTCCTGCTGCCAGCGCATACCGGAAGGATGCGAAAGGTTAAGCCAAAAGTGGTGCAAAACAACAACAACAGCAACAAACACGTAAAACGTACACAAATACCACCGAAAAGGTAAACACGGGAACATACACCGAGTGGATGAAACAAGATAAAACAAAAACTCACTCAACTCCAGCCCATCCATGACAAACAGATAGAGAGCGAAAAAACTGCCTCCAAAGGTAAATAATCCCGAACAAGGTGCTTTCGCCGGTTTTTGCGCTGAATACGTAATCTTCAATCAGTGGCACGCGCTTGGCGATCTCTCTGGAATGCCTGGAAGGGGGATGCGAGCCCGCGAGCACGTGAGCCCCGCTGCCCCCCGGGGGTTTGCCCTGAGAAATTAAAAGAGCGAAAAAAGTTACACGGCCGGTGTTCGTGAGAATGTTAAAAATCGGACACTGTTTGCTTTTCGGTGGCCATTTATCACGCTGCCCATAGGCGGGCAGCGGTTGCCGGCGATTGGTTGCTGGGTGAAATTAAATTATTTGCTTTGCTGAACGGATGATACCGCGCTGGATGGTTAAGCATCGCTGGATGGAATCAAGCAGGAAGCAGGAACTAATTGGTCGGAGAATCGTTCGACCGAGACCGAGTGAAACATTAGGTGGTAAATTATAGTTAACAACTAGAAAATTGAGTGTGATTTCTGTGTTTTGGAAGAAATAATTGGAGGGAATAAATGAAAATTGACATTTTACGCCTGCTGTTATGCAATCCGCAGTACAAATGCGTCTATTAGGACTAAATTTAAGGCTTGATACGCAATCACATCGTGTTTGAAATCTTTTGTTGGTTTCTATAAAATCATTATAATCAAACATTTAAATCACAATAATACGGATGTATATTAATATTATTCAGTGTTGTAATAAGGCATTCATGATGTATCATAGTCAAACCTAAACAAGAATTATCATCATCCACATCTTCCCGCAAAACATCAACATTCATATTTATTGTTGACAAGCCACCCGAACATTGTTTGCCTTGATTGTCCTTCATCTTCCTGCTTCACACAGTACGCTTATCTATGATTTATTCAACCATTATTCCTAGAAATTCTTCTCATTCGCACCGTGCGATTCACACTCTTCATCCACATCTTCCTAGAACGGTAAGTAGCGAAAAGAAAATACAACCTGTGCTATTCCAGGAACTATTGCGCGAGCATTCTGCACCCGCATTATCATCACACATACAAACACACACACACACACACACACACACACACACACACACACACACACACACTCGTACACATACATCATCATTTCATTAGCACGCAAATCCATACGATGCAAACCTTGGCCAGCATTCGCGCACACACACAGACACATACACAGGCTGCGGCAAAATTCCTCCGAAAGCGAACAGAAATGAAACGAAAACAGCAAAAATCAACATCCCCACCCGAAACGGTTCCTTTTCTCCACCTCGCAACCGAGCGTACGAGAATACGAGGAATACTTTGGCGCGGAAGGAAACACGGCGAGCGATTTTGTTTATGTCGACCGGTCCAAAAACCGCGCACAAACTACCCGAGAAGTCGGTAAGCCGGGATCACCACCATCGCCGGCACTGCCACCACCACCACCATCACTGCCAGAAGACGAATATTTTAATTTGAATAATTTATGAGCTAGCTTACGGGTACGCTGGGTGCGCCCGGGAATTGGCCGAAGTGGTGGCACACCGATTCGAAACCTACCGCGGAAGCGCCGCGCCGATACCCGCGAAGGCCTGCCGTTGCAAATGGTTTGTTTGTGCAGGAAGAGATTTGTTGGCACGGGTTGGAATGGGTGCGGCAAGCGGCGAGACCGAAAGCCTCCGCAAGCCCAAAACTTGAGAACAATACCTGGCCCGGGCCGAGAGGGCGAATCTGATTATAAATGGTCCAATTTCGGGAACACTCACACGAATGGGTATGGCGGTGGAAGCCGTTTTTCTTCCTGCTGCCAGCATTTCATCAAACTGCGCTTTCTGCGAAGAGAGGAAGAGATGGTTTTATACACTCGCGCCAAGGAGTAGGAAATGGAAACGAGTATCCTTAACAGTCTATTGGATTTTGGCACTGTTTGGTATTTTCTTCTATCTCATCTAGGCTTAAGCACCGCAAAAAGTATGCTGTATGAATCAAACGCTACCAAAGTGCTCAGAAATAGGTACTTCTGCAGGTTAGTTAGTGATTTAAGCCTAAAACCAATGGTACGAGAAAACTTCCCAACTTTATTGAGCTTAAGAACTAATGTGCTTGAAATGTATGGAAATTTGCCTACCGTTCAATTTTAGAACATATGTATGTCTCATTTTCCATTTTTGATTCTAATTATTTTTCAAATTACTACAAAAACTTAAAAAACAGTCTACAAAACGGCTTATTGTTTCCATTGCATACTTTCAGGAGTTGAGCGACATCATCTGTGAGGTATTCAATTATTTCCCATCAAAAAGGATGTTTAGATTGTAGCATTTATTTCTCAACAAAATTATGCTTCTCAGTATATGAAATTGGCTAAAAGATTTTAATAAATATCTCCTCATTTCTCTTCACTCGTTACATTGTATTATTCCTCATTTAAAATTTATCGTTTTTCTTTTCCGTTTGTATATCTCACAGAGAAAATAACAAAAATAGCTTTACTTTCTCCGAAACACAAAAGGCAAAATAAAATAATACTGAAAGTGGAATATTTTCCCGCTCTTGATGTACCATTATATGCGCGATTTTTTCCCACAAAAACAGCTTGGGCTGGTTTATTCTAAAGCTCTGTCCAGTGTGCCATTAGCCTGATTGAAGAGTTGCACCCGGATTCACGGCACTCGGTACAGCCGTGCCGCATAGAGCTGTGCAAAAAAAAAGTACTTTTCCTGCACTGCGACCGTTGACCGAGTCCATCTCGCAGCAGCAATGAACAATTGATATCCCGTTGTGATTATCGTTACCGAATCGCTGATTGCAATACTCACTCCCTTGGGATTTGTGTGCCCCACCTGTGTACAGTTGGAGCTGAGGTGCACTGGAATGCATATCGATTTGGTTGTCGCGTTGTGAAAATATTGCCATCGTCAAGCGGAACCGACGGGAGCGTGTGTTTGTGGGTGTGTGCAATTCAACTATGCAGCTATGTGCGCGCGATTCCCTGGATGACAGCAAACGCAAACGCACCAGGGCGGTGATCTATATTTTGACAATGGATTTAGTGCAATTAAATCATGCCATGGCCGCTGGCGATCGCTTTGCGAGCTTTGCGACTTGGTACGTAAATTGGGTTGCTGTTAATCGAAACGTGTTAATCGGAACGTGTGCGTCGCGCCCAAGGTGAGTGAGGGCATGGGCACCGAGCGAGCAATTTCTAGATTGAAGCGTGATTCGATTGGGGAATTAATGGCATTTTGCGTGTCACGGTTCGGACGCACCGTCACTGCGAGGCAGATTGACTATAGAGATGAGAAGCGCCGCAGCAAAACAGACCGGATGTATATTAAAGGGCACTGACAACGTTATTAAATATCTGCCAACCGCAATTGAAACTGAGCTTATTGGCTTTTTTTAAATATAAGGAATCCTTTAAAAATCTACTTGTGCTATGAGGATGGCATAGTTAAAGGCGTTTTAGTCAGCCATGCTTCAAAGAAAGGTTTCTAATGACGCGAATCGAACCACTCGTAAAGCAGGTTTCACTGTCATAAATTCATATTTCCGTTCCAATCTTCCATTCGTTCGATTTTCTTTCCATTTTCTTTCGTTTCCTGCCTTCGACAAGCTTCCTTTCCCACCATTGGGTATTTTAGCAAACCATAACCTCCCGCATCTTCCCCACCGAACAGAACGATAAACAACCAAAGTGTCATCGTAATTTCTCGGTAACCGCGTATAAATCTAGATTTAATTAAACATGAGTCAAATGGGGGGTCGACGGCAATCGCAAAGAATCTAATTGGAACGAGTTCCGAACGGTACGAGGGCACGTGCATTAGGTTGACGGAGCAAAACAGCAAAAAGCCATCGATCGTAAAGCGATTGCAAACCATCACATGAGAGAGAGAGAGAGAGAGAGAGAGAGAGAGAGAGAGAGAGAGAGAGAGAGAGAGTTCACATAGAAAATGGAAGAGCTGCGAGAAAAAGAGTGGCAAGGAAGAATAGAATATCATCATCCAATAGAAGCCAACGTCGTAACAACGTGTAGTACAAAAACCAACATTACAACTCCACCGGATGTAAGAAGAGCCGTTGCCTGCGAATTGATGAGCACGATGCGGTCGACGGTTCCGATACGTTTACATAACCGATCAGCGTTGCCACCCCGTTGGCACAATCATTGGAGGTAGCTTCAGTTCCGCCTCCCGACCATTTTAATCACCCGCTTGCTTTCAGTAACGTTCGGATCCTGATTTTTCATTCTCTTTCTATTTTTCGTCCTTTATTCCATCCTTTATTTCTTCTGCACTCTGAAGACTGTTGCCGTAGTGGATGAGCTTTTTTCCGTATCCACCACTCGACCACACCGGTTAATGATCCGCCCCGGAAGCCCAGCGCTGCAGCAACAACGGACCCGTCCATGGTTCGTGGTTTGTTAGCAAATGGTCAAAGCGAATGGAAGTAGCTTCGTTTGAGGTGCTATCTAAATAATGAGCAGCAATTTGGTGGATTAAAAAAACCCCCGGCGAGCCACCCCGAGTGGATGAAAATGAATGATTTTCAAATGCTAATATTTCTCGGCTGCCGTCGAGAGGTTGGCAAAACAAAAAATTAGCTTCCATTGCTGAAATTAGTTTGGTGCAACATTCTTGCACCGGCACTCGGTTCAGTGCGGACGGCCGCAAATATGAACAATATTTTTCCGAGAAGGATAACCACCACGGTACCGTGGGAGGTGGAACAATGGGTAAGAACCCCGAAAAAAAAGCAAGAAAACATTATTTTTGCCTTAATATTTTTTATCATTGCTGGAGGCCGCCAAAACCAAGACCACCTTGCCTGTTTGCGGAAACATTTTTCGGTGCGGTATTGTGTGTGTGGCTGTGTGTGTGTGTGGTTAAAAAATAGAGCACGAAGGGAGGGAGGGAACGAGTGAGCCCGTTACGTTGGCCCGTTTCGTACCTCTTAATGAATGAAAATGCTTTTTTTAATGCTCATAAAAGTAGCGTAATGGCGGTTGTTTTACGAGCTAGGGAAGTGTTTTCTTGGATTACTAAAAAAAACGCGACAGCAGGAAATAAGCCTTCCTCAACCATCGTGCAGGTGAAAATGTTGAAAATGTTTCGTACCACATTCCACTCCGAAACGAGCGAGCAGCGGCAATGTGCCGAAATCGTGGGAAATGGAATTTTCTACCCAATTTAATTTTAACTTGCGAGCGCCGCAAACACACCTCCACGCGGGTGTGTAACTTCTGCCTCACATACGGGGTGCCATATTTTGCGTGCCTGTGAGAAAGGGCATGCGTGTGGCGCCTCGATCGTTCATCATGCGTAAAGGATGCGTTGCTAGCGGTTGTGCTAGCGGGTCGTTGCACACTTTACGCCGCAACATACGCGTGTAGCGCGCATGATGTACTGCAGAGGTTTGCAAATGCGGGCACCATTGGTTTGGAAAGGGGGGGGGAGGGAGGGGAGGAGGGTGGGCTTGCGATAAAGTGGTTACAAGTGGAGTTTTTAGCACAGTTTGTTTTACCCAAAGCAATTGAATCAGTGAGCTGTGAGAAAATAAAAGCTTTCTGGTAAATTTTCGGAAAATTTGATCAATTTTGAAACATGTGTTGAGTATGTGATGGAAAAAGTACCACTAATAAGCTTGTTTGCTTACACGATTGCATACTTTGGGGCGTTTTATTAATTTTTTTACCCTTTTGATGCTCAGAGAATCATTCACAATCCAACATGTTTGGAGTATGTAAGTGAAATAGTAGCTATTAAGCATGCTTGTTTTCATAATTGCATACTTTGAAGCGAATTAGTATTTTGAAAACATTATAGCCTACTTTGAGGCGTATTATTACTTGGAATACCTTTTGAGTGGTAAAAGTATTATTCAATCCCTCTTCTCTGATTCGTTGTTATTATCGTAACCATCAAAGAAGATTAACCCAAACGGTGTGCAATTGTCACAACTATAAACACTGATTATCTCCGGTGAGTGTAGCTATCAGTAAAGAATCGCGCTTCACATGATCGGAATTGTTTGGAGAATGGAACAACATGAACAAAAGACACGCTTTACCTCATGAATAATGCACAAGAACCAAAAGTTCACCTTTACCGCCACCGTCACGTACACTCACACACACAAATTCACTGTAGTTTAATGCGGTTGATTTGGGTTGCTTTTTTGCTGCAACCGTGTGTCCTGGTTTTCCATCGGTACACACGCTCATTTTCCCGCCCAAGTGGATTTATTTATCGCTACCCCACTACCTCCCAGTGCCCGATCCCGCGGGCACAGGGAATCCGATTACACCAATCGTGACACGCGGATAGAGTGTGATGTTTATCACACGCAACACCACGCAGCAGGGATAGTGGTACGTTATTGCGCCAGTTTATTGGTCATTGCAGGTGATAAATTGGAGATAAACAGCAGGATAAGCGGCGATAAACATTTGTCCCCTTACTACCGAGTGAGGCCGGTTTCGGGCGACCACCACCGTTTTGAAGTGCCGTACGCATCGTGTGGACAGATGTTTAATGGTTGTGCGAAATGCGTACTGTACGGTGCAGCAGCAAGCAGGACAACTGCTTTACTGTATCAAAAGTGCCTGCAAACAAGTGTCACTGATAGTTTTGCTGGAATGTATTGTAGAGGATTTGATTTTAATGTTGGCCATTTTGTATCGTTCTTTTCTCCACGTTATTAGACACACACTATAAATCTTTTCAAATCCTCTAAACTTTAAAGTTATATGGATTTTGATGACAAAATCATACTACGCCTAAAGGTATGCAACAAGGATAACAGTACTCTTTTATTAATGCTACACTTGCGCTCTGCTTCGGAGGTGAACTGAAACGAAAAAAGGAGACAAAAAAAAGCTAATAGCGCTGAAGATTTCCTAGATTTAGTTCACAGACCCGTTAACATAAAGCTTTCCATTTCCTATTTCCAATCGATTCTTCGAACTTTCTTCCAACATCATCTACTATATATCCCTCTGATGGCGCCATTTTCCCATAGAGAAAACTACTTTTAACTTTCTTCGCGAAGCGTAGCTAGTTTTTCCATCGCTTTCTTACACTACCTTCATCGATCCCTTTTCTCCCAGCAGGAAGCTGATGGCATTATATTGATTTGCACAGCAGCTTCAATCCCTCCCACACGCGGGAGCACTTGTTAGAAGAGCGGTTCGGCCCGCTTTCCCTCTACCAAAATCCTTCTTTTTTTTTGGCCCAGTTTCAACAAGCAAACAGCTTACCGTTGCTTGCCTCATTTACTGCCCCACGCGGTGGATCGGAAACGACGTAAAAAGTTACTGCACCATTGCTAGTAATTCGAATGGCAAGCGTTTACAAAACCGGATCCGTTCGACTTCCTGCCCGGGGAGGGGAAAAGGATGCGAACAGCATCGCCTATGACGCTAATGAAGGGAAAACTTTAGCGCCTTTTGCACATATGCAAAAGGCGCAGCAAGAAAACCGTCACACTTTGATCCGATTTGTACCACCACCAACAACAACAAAAAAGCGCTCCAAATGCAAGAAAGTTGACAGATTACACGTTTCTTCGCCGTGCTACCGGCAACGCTAACAAGCTTAAGGTGCAAATCGTATCTGCTAGAAAAGCTTGCCAACGATATGAGCGCCAACACGAAGGAACGACACACTAAACAGCTTTTGGAGGAAAATGCAGCTTGCAAGTGCACAAAATGTTCCAGTCCACAGACACACACATACAAAGGCTTCATAGTGTATCGGGTGCCAAAAAATATTCAGCAGCTACCAACCACACACTGGCACACCCATAACTACTTTCCCGTCGCGTTTCGAGTAACATGAATCATTGGCTGTGTAAATCATTTTTTATGATTCCTTTCCCGGTCTCTCCTTTAAAAAAAAACATCAGATGCTGCTACTGCCTCCGCTGCGCCGTCTACTGTGCGTGGCATAATTTGTAGAAAACTTCAAACACAACTTCCGCCACTGCCGTCGTCCGTGGGGTGTGAGCGTCGAAAGATGCGACCAGTCAGAAAACTATCGTGCGATTTCTAAGATTTCCCGACCGTTCCGACGTTCGGCAAAAAAAAAAAACCCGTGCGGCAAAAGTTTATCTAGAGCGTGACGAAATGGTTCACAAGTTTGCTGATTAGTTTAGTTGCACCAGCGTCAGCAGCGTTCCTTTTCTGTTATTTTTCCTGTTGCAGGTTTACGACGCACACATAAAGCGGGAAGCATTTTCGATCTTTGCGCAATTTTGGGCAGTGGCAGTAAAAACACACACAAAAAGAAAACGTTACCATTTTGTGTATGCAGACATGGAAAGTGGAAGAACGCTTTCTGATGAAATAAATCCAGCTCTCCTCCGATGCCATCTAATGCACCCGGGGAGGTTTGCTGCAGCACTTATGTAATGCTAATTTTTCTAAACTTGCCGGCCAATTTTCTTCACCGGTTCCGGTGTCTGGGCAGACACTCCCTGTGAGCAATTTGCAGAACCTTCCCATAGCAATACGTTCATCGAGCCTGTAATTACGAGAGAAATTATACAATTTGTCATACTACGATTGCTAACGGCCACCGAACGGCAGCAAAGTGCCCGGATGTGGCCAGAAATGGCAACTTCACCATCAAGGTGTGTGTGTGTGTGTGTGTATGTGTGTGTGTGTGTGTGTGTGTGTGTGTGTGTGTGTGTGTGTGTGTGTGTGTGTGTGTGTGTGTGTGTGTGTGTGTGTGTGAGTGAGTGTGTATGTATGTGTGATCTACACCCGAGAAGATTGTACCGGATTCGGTTGTGTGTTTTTATGTAGGTCATTTGTGAAACTTTTCTTTTCCGTCGGATGGGCAACCGGAAATGGGCTGCTTGTGCTAGAGCGTTCTGTGCTGTGCTGCTGTATCGTATCCCACTCTCCCGCTCTGTCTGCTGTATGGGTAGAGGCAAAAAGTTCCGGTGAAGCTAATGTGGACGAAGCGGAAAAGTTTTGCGGTTGACCGAGCGCTGGAAGCTATTGTGGATGGGAAGGCAGCATTAGCGGAGGGTAGCAGCAAGCCTGGCAAAGGACCTTCGATGGTTTTGTGATGGCCTCTAGGGAGAGGAGGGGAGCAAGGGAACTGTTTTCTCGGACAGTTGACAGTTCCTCCCGGGTTGATATTGCAACTTGCAAGAAAGTAAAGTCAGATCACTCCCGGCGTGGATGTTTTGGATGCGGTCGTGTACGCTTCAGTGCGTACGGGTCCGTGTGTGCATTGCATTGGCATGCATAATGTTTAGCTTTATGGCAAAAACACTAAAAGTTGAGCCGAACTGATAAGAAAAGTGTCATGGAAGTTGTTTAGTTTTGTTAAGATTTTGGTGGTCGGAAGCAAAATTTGTTGCCGTATTATGAAGCGTTTATTGCGTGGAGATGACGAACAATGAAAATTTTACAACGATGTCGGTCCAATGGCATTCCATGCTTGTCTCAAACGGTTTTGATTCATTATTTGCTCTTTTTTCATCATAAATAATTCATTTTGCATACTTTTAGGCGGTTTTTAGCAATGACAAACAAGGTATAGCACTTTTAACTAAATTGTATACCTTTGGGCGCTATTTAACTGAAGCCTATCAACGGATACAGAGTTAAAAATTTTGCTTACAATCAACATGTAAATACACCACATTTTCCCTGCCATAACAAACAACAAGGATCGCTTAGCGTTTTTTATACGGCAAAACATCAATCACACTTCATTGCAAATGTATTAAAAAGCCAATATTAACCGAAAAGTTACGACCGTGCCGAGATACGGAACGTGCATCATGTGCACTCGATTAATGCTCCCATCTCCATTTCGATTAAAGCTCTACATTGTTTCACGCTTTGTTACAGCAACAACAATCTCGACAAACTCCGAAAGAAAACGCACACCCCTTTCGGGTGGGTGCATCATTACTTTCTCGTAAAAATTGCATACCGTCTTCGGTGGCGTGATCGTAAAGTGAGCTGCACAGTCTTCCATTTATTCCCCGGTTCGCGTTCCCAAAATCGGGCTGCTCCATAAACTTTGGCTGCACCGAGCGCCAGGCTGCACAGCACCGTCGGTCGAAAGTCAGCACGACACAATCTTATGCATACGATGTTTGTTGTTGTCTCGATGCTCTCGGTCCCAGATTATGAGCGTTGTAAAAGATGCAGTCCCTCGACCGACCTGCATGTGCATACTGTGTGACATACTCGCAGGGGCGCACAGGGAGGGCTTACAGTAACGATGACACGAAATAAACCGTCCAGCACGTTGGACACCCCCCCCCCCCTCTGTGAAAGTAAAGCGGGAGTATACAATGCAGTTGCCACGGTTGGTAAGGTTGAGTTGCTTTTTGATGAACTCTCGGTACGTGTTCGATGGAAACGAGAGTTTGTGATACAACACTCGTGAGCATGCTGTCGAATGCGAGGTGCCCAGTGGTAAGGTTATATAAAAATCTGTGCAACCAATTGATTTGACCGTTCTTACGCTAGAGCTATCACACGTGTGGTTATAAAGTTGGGCAGAGAAGCTATGCGGGCGAATGGTAGTTTTTATAGCGCGCTTGTTTTCGAGATTTTCTGATTTCCTTTATGACATACCGACTCATGCTGATGCTGGGCATGATATTTTGAATGAAAAGTTAAATATTTTGTATTGAAAAAGTTCTAAGTAACAATTCTAAACTAACTCGTACAAATATACCACAAATTGTGTGATTTTCATTCTCAAAACGCCTACAGTAATGCAACACACATTACAAAATTGTCCTATTTGGGTTAAATTATAAGAATATTGGATACATTCCCGTTTTTGAAGTGCTTAAATTACTCAATAAACTCATTCTAGTACTTTCGGTCCATTTCGTTTGTAAATGACGTGTTGATGTAGAGAATAAATGGCAAATAAAACAAGTAAACTCACTCTCACACCTCACTTTCGCCATCGACAGTGCAATAAAATGGCAACACTTAAGTAGAATTGTCACTAGTTCGCTAAAACATAACACACCTTCCCGTCACAGCGTCATGTAGTCATTGGCGAACGGAAATTTATAGCTCCGGTCCACCATCACTACCCTGCCCGCTTTATTAGCTCGCAGTGATCGATCACCATCCCGCTTGCCGCATACCGACGCGTGGCAAGGCGAGCGGGGCAGGAAATTCACTCCACTTACACCACATACTTACAACGGGGGCCAAACGAGCCGGCAGTAGCTGTTATCCTGCTATCATTTAACAAACCGACCCATCCTTGACCGCCGACCATGACCATGGCTTGTCTGTGCTGGCTGTGGAACGTGCCAACCGTTTCGGTCGGTGCAATTTTCGATAGAGCGGGCCCTTTGCTTCAACCGGCCAGCGGTGGAAGTAATTGTGATGGATGCGCTGGCTTCGGGCGTTCGCATGCCTTGGTACTACCACCTCCACCACCACCACCGTCATCTACCCTTCATCAACTCGCGAATCGACACCGGAACAGGAACTCGAGGCGGCGGGTAAAAAACGCCCACCTCAAACGCGTGCCACGACACGTGCCTTTAGTGGCGTGATTTGATGGGTTCGGTTTCTCTGATGAGCTTAAACACGAAACCACTATCATTGCTCAACGGTGGGACGGTCTAGCACAAAAACAGAGCGCCAAAAACAAATCAGAACAGTTTTATGAGGCTTGAAATAAATTTTGGTGCCAGGAAGGGAAAAAAACTAGCACCACAAAACAGCGTGACCGTTTGAACGATTGCGTCAGTGAGGCTTGCAAACTTTACGACCGGACAAAATCCGACAAACAGCGACCGATACGGGGGGGATCGCATCGCGAAATTGTGCCACTATTTATGCCCTAGCCTTGTCCACCAAGCCAGAAACCAAGCCCACAGCACGGCCCTGGCTAATTAATATCATTCCGTTTGATTTCCGCCCAACCCAACGCAACGGCACTCGAACTCGCTGGCGGGGCGGGCAGACTTTTGCGCGATAGAACCACCGCGAGCTATTTTATGTGTAGCGCCGTAGCTTCTGCTAATGAACTCTAAGCCTGAAATCAAATTTCCATCTTCGTGCCTGATCGACTCATCGCTGCAGCAAGCAAAATTACCCAGACGGGGGTTTTATTTGTTTCGCCACTTCCGAATGCGCTGTGATGTAACTAATAATTAACGTTCGCAAACGGACGCGGGAGGCTTTTCCGCCTTCTTTTTGCGAGACCATTCATCATCGTTAAGCGGCGAATGACAAATATCGGTTTTCCGTCGCCCAGTTTGGGAGGATTGAGCGGCCGCTTATTGCCGATGACAGCCGATCGAGCGTCGACCGTCCTGGGGGAAGGTGAACGATTGGCTTCGATTGCTTCCTTGCGCCCCGTTGTGCAGTTTGGCAGTACGTTTCTGTATATGCGGCTGTGTGTATGTGCGTAATGGTTCTGATTAGATGTTAAGACTTCTAATGAAATTGATACATTGCCGAACGATCGTTCGAGCGGAAACGATGGGTTTGCTATTTTTTATGTGTTAGCTTTTTTGCTGAATTCATGTTACCCATGCTTACATCAGAAAACAAATACGAAAATCTATAACATGATAGGTTAAAGCATAAATACGGGCGTTTAGTACAAGTCGCAAAGTAAAGCATAAAAACAGGCGTTTAATAAAGCATGTTTTAGTACTACGTTTGGTATTCAGCTTCAATTTGAGCCGCAAGAAACCATAAAGATACATTTTTCAACTAAATTTTTTGCGATCCAAAACACATATTAACAAACATGTTTGATATTTTATTAGTTTTCAATTTTTAAAGTGTCATTTGTTTTAACCATTCCCTTCGTGATTCAAGTTCTTCTTCATCTTTTATTTAGCGTAACGTCCTGAGCGGACATGCCGTCCTAAACAAGCTTTTGGAGACTTTTTCAGTACTACGCAGAGAGTCCATGCGAGTGCTTGCTGCTGGGGGTCGGTCCATATGAGCCTTGAGAGCTGTAGTTAGATTCACTTTGACTTTGACACTTTAGATTCAATTTACTAAGAAACTAAGTGTATACTAGGAAACAACATACGGAACGTCACATTTTTGCATATATTTTGAGTTTAATTGGTTGGCATTGAAATGTTTCATTGCGATAGCTTTTATTATTTATTTTGAGAACATTAACTAAATTAGTCGCATTAATACCTTTGTCAGACTCAATAATAATTTTCCATGAAAGGTGTTCATTCCCAACCAAAACATGAAAACACATACCACACGAACGCACGATAGCAATTTCCACAAATACGTCCGTGTTGATTTGGCGCGTTTGCTTGAGCACAGTTCGTTCGCTGGAATTTCAAACATAAACTTTCGACGCGGACTTCCCGGTGCATCAAAGATAGTATGCGTCCGGAAACCAGAAATTTGAAACTAATTAGAGTAATTTACCATTCCGAAAACGATGCACGATGCTTTTCACTGCTTGTCTGAGCCATCTGAGGACGTTACAAGGCTTCCTGTTTTGAAGAATTACCTCAGCTTCCCCGTTCACCAATGGTTTGGTGCAAAGTAGTTTTAGTCGGATTTGTTTAAAGCTTTGCTTTTTCCAACAGCAAGCAAACACACAAACACACAGACACAATCCTTTCCCGTGCACTCTGTTGTACGATGGTTATAGCCCAATCCGGGCGTAATTCCTGTTGCAACGATGAAACGAATTTCAATGCTCCGACCAACGCCACAGCCAGAGCACCTGGCGAACATCCGGACGGGTAGCTTACACAGTGTTGCCACCGTCGGAGATAAATGTTCGCCTCCTCCCCCGTATTGACCGTGCGTCACCCGTGGCGTTGTACGTGGCCTTTTTGCGCATCGCTCATTTTTATGCGCTCGAGCACCATATTTCAACTCACTCTCCAGCAAAACCCGGCACGGTTGGCGCGGGTCATCATGGGTATACCGAAAAGAAGAGAGGCTGAAAGAAAAAAAAACACCAAACCCTGGCTGGAATGATAGGGTGGCCCAGTCTACTTCCGGATCCGGAGTTCGGGTGGGTAAATAGCAGACGCGCAATGTGGCTCCGATGCGCTTGTGCCAAGCACTGCTCCCACGGGAAACATAATTTGTATGCTTTGCTATCGATTTCGCACATCCTGGGGAAAACACACACACACATAGATACCGGTGTACCTGGGTACAGTTGTTTTTGTGGATTTTCGTGTACATGAAGTGCACTGTTCCTTCGAACGAGGTAGAAAATACCGCAACCATCAATTCAAATTTTGCACGCTGGGATGGTGTTCGTGTTCTGTTGTTTTCAGAAATGCAGTGGCTACGACTGCACTCGACAGGGAAGTGCATTGGACGAAGAAGATGAAGAACAGCACGACCATCGGTACGGATCAACCGGTTCCGGTTGAATTGCCGTGTGGTTTTGTCTAATAATTTTTGTACCCGTCGCGGAAAAATCATTCATCATCCAAACTCTGCCGTTATCTGGAGTGGGGTGGAGAGTGTAAAATGGATGGACGTGAATCGAGGAATAATTTCACAAACACTGTCCCGTACCGTGCCGTGGGTCTGTGTGAATTGGTCTGCATGTCTATATGTGCGACTGGCTGCGGGGTAATCCAAGGGATAGAGAATATCATTACTCAAGAGGGATAGCGCGCCGTCTGGTTCTCCATCGCACGGGTAGCTTTATCGCTCCATGGAGTGGCGGTTTGATCCACGCACACACCGCTACGGGTGCAGCGCGAAACGGTGTAATAATATCGAACTGTCAGCCAGTTATCGGACGCGGGCGAAACAAACAAATATAAATGGTTTGTCAAGAATGCAATCAAGCGAAATTATTGCTGTATTTGCAGAACGATTTTTCATCGCTTTCCTCCTTCTAAAGGGCACGCGAACGTGAACTCCGCTGCTAACAAGCTGTTAGAAGGATATCGTTAGATGAATTTTGTCTAGCAGTGTGCATAACTTTAGGCGTTTTTGCTTCTTTTGAACTGATTTTTTCTTCAAACACAAAAAAAACAGCTGCCTCGCCTACCAAATGCACCGTTGCTAGGGTTGAAGAAGAAAAAACGATTCTAAAGCTTCAATCTCTTCCTACAAATTGAGTCGGACGAATGGACGAGGTTTAAACCGGCAGCCGTTCACCGTTTAGGGTGGCTCCCACCACTTTTTCCCTTTGTTGCCTATTCACGCCGTGTGCTTTTGAAAAAGCAAAATGGAACTTTAATGATTTCGTGCGCTGCCGCTTCCTCCGAGGTTTTTGTTTCAACTCTTCAGCGTTCGGTCACGTTTCGGAAGGCGAACGCTTTTACTACCTTTTTCGCAACAACCAGCAATGCCGTACAGCAGCAGTAGCAGCAGCAGCAGCAGCAGCAGCAGCACCGTGCACCCGGCAGAGGAAAAAAGCGAACGATTAGTTCACGGATTAGCACTCACTTTCCAGTCCGACTGCTACTGGCGTACGGTGAAGAAAGTTCCGGCTCGATTGTGCGCCTTTCTCAAAGTAGAAAGTGTTTCTCTTTAGCCTTCGGTTTTTTTTATTTTCATCGTGCATGTGAAAGAGTTTTGTCAGTCTTTTCACGTGGGATGGATGGTTTACGGGGTGAGCACGATGCTTTGAGTAGGTACCTGTGCATGTGTTGGTTTTTTTTTTCTTCTCCATCAGCATCATCCATTGCTCATAAGCGATGCTTTTAATTACCGACTCGTTTGCTGCACACTGTTGACCGAGTGTCGAACGCTGTGGGTATGCATACAAAGAAGAGGAGTTTGAAAAAAAGTTCATGATCAAATTCCCTGCACAAAAAAAACAACCAGAAACACCAAACTGCCAAATAATCCAAAAGTGCAGCTGAGTGTTTTGGAACATTTTCTCGGTAGTTGTTGCTCGCTCTAGGAAAGAGCTTTTGTTGTGTTTTAAATCCTGTTCTGGGAAGAATATCCAAAACTGCTTTCATTTCAAATCCAAAGAGTTTCTTTTCAAAATAAGCAATAATTTATGAAAATGCATTTTTGTTTTACTGGCTTAACGGCTTGACGGTAAATTAGGCGAAGGAATTTTTGTAAAAAACTTGTTTATTTCTATTTTTGTCCAATTCATGTTCGGTTTTCTCTTTTTAATCACAGTATGTTTTTACTTCGCCAATGTGATAACACGCGATTGTCGCAACAACTTCTGCGATTGTCACAACAACTTCTGCTAATTGTCGCAAAACCTTTTACAATTGTCGCAACAACTTCTGCGATTGTCGCAAAAAACTTCTGCGTTTGTCGCACCAACTTCTACGATTGTCGCAACAACTTCTGCGTTTGTTCCAACAACTTCTGCGATTGCCATAACAACTTCTGCTAATTGTCGCAAAACCTTTTACGATTGTCCTGACAACTTCTATGATTGTCGCAAAGCCTTCTACGTTTGTCGCAACAATTTCTGCGATTGTTGCAACAACTTCTGCAATTATCGCAACAACTTCTGCGATTGTCGCAAAACCTTCTGCGATTGTCGCAAAAACTTCTGCGATTGTCACAACAACTTCTGCGATTGTCGCAAAACCTTCTGCGATTGTCACAAAAACACTTCTGCGATTGTTGCAAAATCTACTGCGATTGTCGCAAAAACACTTCTGCGATTGTCGCAAAACCTTCTGCGATTGTCACAACAACTTCTGCGATTGTCGCAACAACTTCTGCGATTGTCACAACAACTTCTGCGATTGTCGCGAAACCTTCTGCGATTGTCACAAAAACATTTCTGTGATTGTCGCAAAAACATTTCTGTGATTGTTGCAAAAACATTTCTGTGATTGTCGCAAAAACGTTTGCAATTGTCGGGTAACCTTCTGCGATTGTCGCAAAACCTTCTGCAATTGTCGCAACAACTTCTGCGATTGCCGCAAAACATTCTGCGATTGTCGCAAAAAATCTCTGTTATTGGTTGCAAAATGGTTCTTCACAAAATCAAAAATCGCAAAATGTTTGGTCACAATAATAATAATAATAATAATAATAATAATAATAATAATAATAATAATAATAATATTAATAATAATAATAATAATAATAATAACAATATTACTGATCACTAAGTTTTTGGTCGTAAAAGTCGTGCTCACAAATAGTGAAGCAAAATCTCATTATCTTAAGGCGATTATCCACCTTTCCTTCTATTATTATTAAATGCTTCAGATTTGCAACAGATATGGCATTCTCGTATTCAATTGAGCTCACATAGAAGCTTAATATCAACGCAATGCATTTATGCCATTAAAACGATCACATTATGTAATTGATTTACCCACTGATTGATTTTGCATAAACAGTAAACTTCATCGACTTGTCCTCCGCCCCCAGCAAAGTGTGAAAGCGTCCGGTCGGATATTAACTTTATTACACGCTAAGCACACTCACAACGCTCGATGAAATCATTAACGCCACAGCAACTGCCTTCCAGGTATCCCTCTCCCCGCCGGGTGCAAGAAAGTAAAGTCCGCCGAACCTATGCCGAACGGTGCCTGGAACGAACATGAAACAAAATCAATGAGTCATTCCGAGAGGACAGGAAACAGGTTGCTCCACCAGTTTGGCCCTCCGAGCGTCCAATACCTGCGGGGTGTTTTTGATACGCGCGTTATTGAATTAATCGTGACTAAGAGGATATGTCAACAGAACGAGCAGTTTTGACAGCTTGATTTTGTTTGACTCGGGCAATTTCCGGAGCTGAAAGGAAGCGTATATGCCACCCCGGCGGGAGAAGTTTAAACCATCGTTTCAATTAACTATCCAAACGGAAGTTGTGTAGGCGCTTGTCGGAGGAAATGCGTTTGCCCTTTCGTTATTTTAATACTGCAATCAATTAAATTCAGCATCAAACACTAAACGTGTCAATCCTACTTACAAACAGCTTCAAAGCTCAAAGCGATAAAAACCACCGTTTCAATGAAGCCACAGCCACGTATGGAAACCAAAGCTACAGTAGGATGAAAAAAAAACTCGCTACAAATCAATTCTCCCCAAACCACAGCCGCTAGAAATCGAGTTCTATCGTCCGTTATGAAAGCGAACCTTCCTGTAACATAACTCAATCAGCGGGCGGGCTCAATTGCAATGCCGCACGGCACGCAGTGATAAATTTATGATCGGCTGACCGTCCCATTCCTTACGCGTTCGCTGCCGGTGCGATTGGCAACATGCTTCAACAAATTTGTCCACCAAATTTATACTCCTACCCGCACACCGCAGTCGACTCATAAATTTCGTCGCCAGTTTTGAGCCGAAGTGGAAGTTTTACGGCAACCATTTTTATTCTCACCGTTGCTGCCGCGTGGCAGCAGAAACAATGATCATGTATCACACCCCGGCAGTACAAATGATTGCGCACGCACGCACGCACGCACGATTGAATGGCATGTAGTCAGCTGGAAGCTGCCACACCAGTAGCAACCGTGGTTTGAGTAATGGTTTTAAAGAGCTGTTGGTGGCTTTCTTTGCACAGAGAGAATAAATTGGATTAAAACGGAAAGCCCATCGCTCACTTTTAATAACGGAAGGTACGGAAAAAAATAAAGCAACAAATGTGTGCAGGCTTCCGGAAAGAAGCATTCCACGCAAATCAACAACAATTGAAATCAGAATAATGCAGCCTGCAACGTGCAAACTGAAAAGAAAGCGCGCCGTTTCTCATTTCATTACGTTTGCAATATTTAATCGGCTTCCTTTTTTTGTTTTGCCTCAATTGTTATTTGTTCCAAAATGTTCGATGAATAAAGTAGTACTTTATTGATGGGCGGATTTTTTTTACATGCAAGAAGATTAAAAACGAGCATTTTACACCCTAAAAGAATGAAAAAGTTGCCTGAAAGTATGCAATCCATATGGCGCTCAAGCCGTTTCCATACGCCACAAAGTATGCAATTCGCTTTGCTTGCCATCCCAAGTGCACCAGTCCGCTAAATCTATTAAGATGCATAATAAAGCGAACAAACGCTTCTTTGTGCTCGATTTTTCTGCCCTAAATTGACATTCCTCAGCGTGCTTGTGCCTGCCCTGCCACTGCGATCTTGGCGATAATTTATACGCTCACCCAGTGCTCACCACAGCAGCATGTCACGAAGACACCTTCGAAACCTCGTTTATCTCCATGCATTATGAAGCATAATAAAGCGGTGTGCAAAGGGATGTATTTGAAATATTCATCAAATACTCAACACCTGTAACGGATGATGCACCCGATACGGTTCTGCCCGGGCAGTGTTTGTTAGCGACGCTCGTGAATGTATGCATATATCACTCAAGCTTCTTTCCTCCGATTCCATCAGTTTCGGTAGATACAATGCGATTAATGAGAAAAGTGTTGCACTTTTTGTTCGTGCTAACCGTTTCATCTACGAAGACGAACCGCCGAACTAACATTATTCACGGTTTCATACTTTCCCTCGCTGTCTTTCTCTCTCTCTCTCTCTCTCTCTCTCTCTCTCTCTCTCTCTCTTTCTCTCTCTCTTTCGCTCTGTACCATTTGAAATATACGTTAGTGGTATCACTACTTGACTGGCGTGATCTCGAACTCTGGTAGCTTGTGTGAAGCATGTGGGCATAGGTTCACACTGCAGCCTGGCCTCCACCTTGCTGCTCACTCATGACGGTCACGAGCATGGGTAACCGAGCTGATTTAATACCTACCTGCCAGCACTGGAATGTCGGAGCCGGGCAAGATGCATCGCCAAACGAGCCAAACCGAGCGCTATCAGCAATGGGTTCGTGTACCCACACCCATTGCCCGTGTCGTGGCGTTAGTACAAGCGGCAGGATATGAGTGAAATATGGCGTAAGATCGGTCGACTCGCCTTTTACGTTGAGCAAGGAAGGAGCAAGGCATGCCGCACGCAAAGAAAAAAAACTCACCGTTGGCCGGTGGAACTACATAAATCTCGAAATATTTTACATCCCACTAGTCTGCGGTGCCGGGCTGAACCGGTCGTATGTGTGTGTCTGCACCTATACGGGTCCAAACTTTGGCCATCAAGAGAGATACCCCGAACACGGGCCGTTTCCATCCAGCATTCATCCCTGAACACTAACCGTAGGATGTCTTTTTTTGGAACAAAATCGTCCCACCGTAAATGAACTGTACATTTTGTAAGAATAAATGAAGCGAAAAGCTTTTGCTGTGTGCAAAGAAAAGATGGGTAAGCTGTGATTGTTCTATAAAAATTGCTCTTTAGAAAATAACAGTTTGCAAAGAGCATTTAACAATCGTGAGCATTTAACAAACAACTAGTGACCAAGTGATATATGCACTAAGAATCTATTATTAATTTCTAAAAACTAACTCAACAGAAATACACAGTTTTTAAATTGAATTTGACAATGTATGTATCGAATCAGTACAACTTACACCAAGAATTGTCAAATGCAAAATAATTTGCTTTTTCATGAAAATTTTCAAATCGCTTCTAAAACAGAAATATTAAATTGTTCTTAACGAATCGTATTAAATCAATTATTAATAATAATATTACACAAATACCAATGAAGCACCTATATTTTGACTTAACACGTGAAATTTGATTTACGCGGATGCCTTGAGAACGCATAAATAGCGTACATCTCACTAAAGACTATAAATACATCGGCTATAGTAGTTAATAATACATTCATTTTGCAAACTTTTAGGCGCACTATACAAAACGTACGTCACGCGTATACTACAGTTTATGTTACACATACGCCTAAAAGTATGCAATATTGCTACAAAGTTCTATCTTGTTAGCATTAATTTTAGTAGTACTACTTCTAAAAATGGCCATAATCTAGTATGATGCATACCTTTAGGCGTTAACTACACTTCGGGAGGATAATACATAATCATACCAATTTATTCCTACCATCGGTTTAGCAAATAGTGCAAACCTTCATTATATTCTTACTTCGGTGCTAAATTTACCGTTTCTCAGCCTACCGCTTGGTAAGCCACGCAAACAATTGCAGTGTATAACAACCGTTACCATATTATTTCCCAAAACTAATTCTCTTCCCGCTCATCCAGCGGGCGCACTGGCAGCACCAACGATGGGAACGATGATTATCGCTAGCGCAACCCATTGCTGCACACCGGTGGCTTCATTTGTGGCGTCAACCATTGCACCGACCAGCTAGCGAACGTTGTGTGGCCAAGCAAACCGACCTTTCACGGCCCACGGCCGAGCAGGGTGCTGATATGATTTTGTGCACCCGCACAGCCGCCGCATAATAGTTGAAATGGCTAATGCAACAATGCCAGCCAGCGGTTGCCAGCAAGCATTCGTGCATGTTCTACCATTCCGGCAGATAGCCTCTCCCTCTCTCTCTCTCTCTCTCTCCTAGCTAGATACAGCGGGAGATTGTAATTTTGCGGTCACTTTTTCCACACACTGGCCGTGGCTGGGAGGCTTTCCGTTCCATCGCGTTCTAGACACACCGCACACGCAGACGTTTTGTGAGTTTAATAACAATGCACGAGCAGCAGTTGGTGGGCGGACGATTCGAGAAATGGATGCACCGCATTAACACACGTGTTCTACCAATGTACGGTGCAGAGGGTTTTTGAGCCTGCCAACCGGAAGGCTGATTGCTTGTCACTAGCTGTAAATGATATGTTTGCAAGTAAGCGTATTAGCGGCCCAAAGAGATTGGATCATTTGAAGGCGCATAGGAGGGTGGCTTTTGGTGCAATGCATTGTGTTTGTGCAGAAACGTGAAGTGTAAACGAAACCCAAACGATGAATTTAATTGTATCAACTCAATGCTCAATACTTATTAATGGTTAGGGAAAATATTTACCTTTAACGACCATAATACATTTCAAGTGCTCACAAATTTAGCTGAAACCATAGCTAGCTGCATACATTTAGCGCAAACAATCGCTTTTTTTGTTAACACATACACAACAAAACTAGGTTACAGTTGTTTTTCCAGCAAGCAAACTAAACCAACGCAATGTGCAATGTTTACACTTTGGATTGGTTCATTCGCCGGAATCCAATTTGAAAAAAGTGAGATTTTGATACAATTTATTAACCGTTTTATAAACACAACGGTATAGAAAGTACACTTCCTTTTTTTCACCCATACTGGTACGGATATATACTAATAATCCAAGAAAAACATACAAATAATAGACTTTTCAGAAGCGTCAAACAACACACTGGCATACTTCAATGCAGCTAGAAGCAGAACGGAATAAATAAATAAGACATTTGCTTGCACTAAAACATCCCCTTTCGCTGCTGCTACTGCCATCTAGTGGAGAGTAGGCAAATGAATACGTCGAAGGAGGCGCCCAGCTGTGCATGAAGTAAGATACACTAAAAACCAAACAAAAACACATTTTTGTCCGTTTGTTAAACATAAACAATTTCATTTATAAACCATTCTAAACAATTTTGTTGACATCTGTTATCCGATAAAAAATATTACTATTGTTTCCCTTTGCAAATGTTCAACCACAAACTGTACAGTACAGTCACAGTAATAATTTGATTCTACCATCCGCTGTCGTCCCATTTTCGCTATCACATTACCTGCCTCCATGCCTGCCACTTAAGCCTTACACCGTTTGTTGCAAATTGTATACGCGACTATTTAGTGTTCCGCCATTTATTTCATTGCCTCCCCGCTCTTGCTCGGTTGTTTTCTTCCCAAGAGTTTGTACATTCGTTTGTACATGTGCACACTACATACGGCAGCAACGGCAGCAAGCAAAACAAACACTAAAGGAGACAAGGCAGAAAGGAAGCAAAAGCACACTAACACGCTACAATTTGGTTTCCCTTTGCTGACGTTCCTGGTTGTGGCGTCGAGCACCCTCTCGAGCGTGTGGAAGCGAGGCTAGCCAACGAAGGTGGCGCACTAGTTTTATGCAAACAAAGTGGTAGACAACAGTGTCATGTTCATTTCATCCCACAACAATCGTGTCGTCTGTTCCAATGGAAGAATTTCACTGTTTGAAAAAATAAAACAACAAAACTACCACCAAGCAGTGTACGGTGGCGCTATGTTGGTCAACCCGGGAGCATACGTTCCAGCCAAGGAACGTGCGAAATGGATTCCTTTATCATCCCGAAACTATTCCCGTGCGAAGAAAGGGTTTTTGTATTCTTTGTAGGTTTTAGGACATGTAATAACACATCGTTGTGTCGCGGCAGCTTAAACCAACCGACATGCTTATGAGTGTACGGCGCGTGATGCCACAAACACCTACCAAGCGAACGTTCGTAGAATGTTTAATTTAAAGGGCAGTTCGGTTTAAAGCTGTGCTGCCTTTGGTAGACATTTATATGTATCCCGCAAATGTTTAAAGATTCACACTTCACCTTAACAATTGTCTGCTTCAAAGTAAAGAGAACGCTGTTTTAATAACCCCTTAGTAGGGTCAGCATTGGTTTTTACTCAATACAAAGCTTCTTAAAATCCCGCAGCAGTCAGCTGTTCTGTACTTGACCATGACCTCCGAGCTCCGCACCAGCCGTAAGCATTGGTTACTCTTGACCGTACGGCAAACGGCTAATTGCGCTACAAAGCTCAACGTTTGCTACATAGCATACTAATTACCCCCTTGTGAGACAGTCCTCGGCAGCAGCTTCAGCCCAACAATCACCGTACACACCTTGTGTGCCGTGACCAAAAGCACAAGCTACATGGTGAACGAATCCTGGTTACTATCGTTTCCGTTTGAATCCTTGCCAAAGCTTCACTACAGCACAAACGTTACATAGCGGAGGAAGAGCGAGCGAGTGAATATCCTCGATAGAAACCTTTGGCTCGCAGCAGAAGCAACGCAAGCTTATGCAAATGCATTCTCACAACAATTAAGCGTACAAGAGGGTCCAGTGTTGCTGTGGGATGTAAATATTCTACGGCGTCTACGGGAGTCATGATAGCAAACGCGATGCTAAAATATAAATTGTTCCGTTTTGTTACTACTTGTTCATTGTTCTTCATTGAAAATGACATACAAGAAGTTATTTTAGAGAGCTTCAATTTGATAGAAACATTCTTTATAAAAGGCTTAATCTGACTTGATTTGAGTTGTAATGAAATGAGTGGTCCGATAAAACCGATCTAGTCTCCATATGCGATCCATATGCTATTTTGTCGTTTAAATACAAGATCTAAAATTATTGTTTAATACTTAAATTGTGGAATAGAAAATTCAGAACATATTTTTGTTTGAATACTATCCCAGCCTTGGCACAGTCTGGTCTTAATCAGCTACGCATATATTAAAAGGGTACATTATGCGATTCATTATTTATTATTGTTTAGTGTATTAATAAAGTCTTAAAAAAAGTGTGGAAAAGTTATGTTCATAAAAGCTTTTAATTTCAATTTTATGCCTTTTCAACGATTATTTTCTATATCTATTTCAGACAGTATTTAGATTTTTATTGCATAAAAATAATGATGACATTTTTTTATAACGCATGCTGAACACCCCTGCGCTCGCTTGCACAGCCACATCGCTCGGGGGGAACGAATGTGTACACTGTCACACAGACCAAGCGCCGCTGGCTGAGCAGTGAGAGCGATGCAGGGTTCTTGGGAAGCGAATTTTTATTCCGTATTGTTCAAAGTGTTTGTTTATTATATTATTATATGCTTAATGAGGTAAAATCGGAATGAAAACGATATTTCAAAAGCAAAAGTATGTATAAAGCATACGAACAAAGCAACTACAACTGATTTACACACATTGTCAAAGGAAGGTAGGGCAACAAACCATGTCATTAATTGTAGTAACACAGCACGTCAGACATTAAACACCACAAAGTTGAAGCAAATCAATTTGCTTGATTTGTCAATTGTTTCTAAAAATTAAGAAAAACAAGTGTTTAAATATTAAAATTCATACCTATGTCCTGGAGGACCAAAAAATGTATAAAAAATAAATACATTTTTAATCGTTTTTTATTGATGTATGTAATCTATTTAATTTAATTTATTCATTTTTTTATTTTTCATATTCTCCTTTTTAAATTAATTTTATTAATTCTAATTATTTTGTTTATTTTATCAATTTCATTGATTTCATTAATTTTATGTATTTATTTATTTTTTTATTTATTCCCCATAAACTAGCAACGAACTTTTGCTCGCACCCTATCCCAACCGCACAAAGCAACCACAACAACTTGCCCCTCCATTCACTCCCGATTCCAGTGCACAATCTCACTGACTTACGCCTAGCATAAGCAGCCCAGCCCAGTGCAATGCGGAACGATCGCGAGCACGGAAGCACGTGGTTAGGAATCCGAGGGAGCGGCGCATTGGAGAGCACTGTGAGGTAATGAAGCAAACAGTGAAAAAAGAAAAGAAACTCCTCACGATCGCGAAAACCGATCGTCTCCGATGCGATCCGCGCGTGTACGCACGACAGCCGAGTAGGGCGCGCACACGAGCGAACGCAGCCAAGTTGTGCTCTCTCTCGCAGGCGCCAACATTAGTTTGGCTGCAGCATCCAACGGTTGCGGATCTGGCCCCGGGCCCGTCGTCTTCTTGTGCCGGGTTGCGGAACGGTGCGTCCCGCAAAATAAACGCGCTTTGTGTAGTTCGTGCAATCGTGTGTGCGTGTGTGTGCATGGTAGGTGATAGTTCAATTCTGGATGGTGATGTTTAGCAGCAAAATCGAAACGAACAGTGAAACAACAACCCCAAAAGCTAGTGATCACCGCGTGCGATAGCGCAACTCATCAAGCCGCGTTCCGCTGGGTGGCCGTCTCTCGATAGCTAAATTTATTTTCTTAGTGGGGTCTCGGTTCTTTTCTTCGGTTTCTTTTTTTTTTTTTGCACATCACCGGCATCGTTTTAACGAACTGTTTACAGTTTACAGTGACCACCCGCAAAGTCTCGCGATGAGTGAACAACTTTGGGGGAAAAAATTGGCGAAAATCTAAAGAGGTTTTTCGTAGTGCGGTGTGCAACCTTTCTACCCATTTGGAGCACACACACACACACACACACACACACACACACACACACACACACACACACACACACACACACACACACACACACACACCCGTGTTTGGAGAATCGATGGCAATCGTGTGGCTTGTTTGAAACGGGTTCGATTGTGCGCCATTTGACACCGATCGACACACGCCAGCACGGGTGCGCAATTGAGCGGTAATTGGAATCGCGTCCGTACTCTAGCCTCACCGCAGCCCGTGCTGGTCCGTTACGGACAATTAGTGAGCCGGTGTGTGTTGGACGGCGTAAGCGACCCCATCCCATGGGCTTGGCTGTGAGTGTGGTGTTGTGTTTGGGATATTGCCGATCGCCATCGCGCCTTGCTGTAAGCGAAATGGTCACTCTGCGGTCCCACACACCATGTGGTCGAATAGTTTGGTGTGATGTCGCGTTCCCACATTTCTGCAGTTTATTTTTAAACTTTCTAAAACTATCAGCGCAGGGAGTGAGGGATTGGACATCTCACGCACCACACTTTTTTTTAGATTTTTTCCAATACTCTGATCGCCGCTGGTGGCGTGGTGCGACATTTCCCTTCGATCGCGTTGCCATTTTCCACCCCTTTTGACAGAGAGATTAATTGAGCCGATTAATCATACGACTTTCGGACCATTGCTATTGGCAATGCTGTTTTCAAGGGGGAATGGAACTGTGGCATGAAACAGCCGGCGGATTTCCCGAAATGTCGAACAAGAGTTTCGTTTTGCGGCACATGGCGACGCATGGTCTTTTACGATCGGCGCTTACAATCAATGGTTTGTGTGTGTGTTTTAAGTATCTGCTCCCATTCTCGTGTGTTGCCTTGAGTAGAAACACATAAAGAAACACAAACGAAAACAAACATTAAACAGACCTGTGGCGATGCTACCCAGGCCCCGTCCCATACGATCGGGCGGGATCAATGTTTTTTCGTTCGTTCGTTTTGTTTTCTTTTTTTTTTTGCTTTTTCTCCTTCTCCTATTTTGATGCCGCAAACCGTTAATTGACCATATGTCACCGCTGTGGCCCCGCAAGCGCACAAACGTAGGCCGTGTTTTTTTTCATTGATTACGTTTCCGACTGACTCCACTGACCATCGCAATCTATCGCCATTCTTGCGCTGTGGAGTAACACAGTTACGGTTGAAGCACAAAACAAAACAAAAAACTATCTACGCACAGTCGGTTTTGGTGCGAGAGGTTAAAGGGTAGCGCACTTGTTTGCACCTTCATAAGCAAGCGCGGCGTGGAAAGGGGTGCAAAACCAATTGTTTCTATAGGGTGAGTTGGAAAGTTGGCAGTCTTGCAGAAGATGTGCGTGCTGAAATGTGGCATTCGTCGCGTTGATGGTTGAAAAAGGTGTTTTTGGAAGTAAATTCAATTATTTAATTGTTGAAAGAAAATGCGACCAAAAGGTTCGGGTGAACATGATAAATGGAAGCAATTTGATAATTAAGTGAATTTAATAGTCCATTTTCGACGTCACAATTGGGAACCAATGGATGTCAACGTCGCAGTCAACTAAAAGATTCTGTGCAAAGGAGGATTTTGCATTAAAAATTGACTTATTTCAGTTGGCTATATAAAAAAAACTAAGCAAGAAAATTTCTTTCCATGAACATCCTTTGAAAGGTAAATACTTGCATAAAGGATGTACGACCTTTCGAGCTGCCTTCCGTCAGTTGTTCGGAATCTTCGCCGAATTGGTAGACGAAATCAAGCCGGCACATGTTTTTAAGATATAACCTTCGATTTTTATCAATTTTTCCTCGGTTTTCGCGACAAAACTGTTGAAGTAGAGCTATTGTATCATGTTGGTCTAGAAAAGTTCTATGGGGCACAGCTGAGGAATATTAGACCGGTTCACGAACTACTGTGTCATATCGAAATGACGCTAAAATTCGCGTGAAATGATCGCATTGTGTTGTTTCCCAGATATTAATTCACTGTTTGACCGTTTGCATCGACCTCCTAGCCAAGCGAATGCAGCGATGAAACGAATGTTCCTCGGTTTTTATTTTCAGCATAATTTGGAGCTTCTTGTCGGTAAGGGTCGTCGGCCATTCGGAAGGCGGCCTTTTTTATATGCTCTGGTGGTTGTCTAATAGTGCCACGAGGTTTTAAATGCCGGAATAGGCTTATACGACGTTCATAAACTGCCGCTCGGAGTCCGTTTTAAACGCTTGGGAGTGCCGTTCTTTGATCGCACACGCTTCTGAACGAAGCTGCTTTACTTTCTTGGCCATCATGGTTAGAGTTCAACTGATACAGGGGTCAAATTTTGTCCGCTGACTCATGGAATACTGTTATAGAAAGTGCAAGTCACGTTTTGTTAGTGCGAATGAAGATTAACTCACGAAAAATCGACAATTCTTGTAAATTTTTTTATACAAACGTTACATTGTGACGGTATGGACGATCTTCTCACGATCATTTTTCAGTATTTCAATGCAATGTGGTTGAAACTGTTATATCTAACTGAATCTATTGAATATATCAATATAAAGACACTTTTCCCCCATCTGACGTAAACAGTACAATGAAAACACGTTTTCAAGATGCTAAACACTCTGAACAAGAAAAACAGGAATAAATATGCAATAATTATACGGCAACTTTGTAGGTTAGAGGCGAGTTCCATTAAAATGGATAATATTTACTTTCAATTTTAATTAAAAAAAACAGTAAATATTAAACGATCAATCATCAATTTTTTCAACAAATTTTTCAACCCACCCAACGGATTTTCCTACTGCTATTTCTGTCCCAAAACATTTCTCCGTCCATGTGGAGCCGAAGTTAGAGCTGATCTCCACCATCGCCGCCACCGATCACAGTTTGGCAGCCAACAAAAATGCGAATTTCGCCGCCACTAAAAAGTCTCGCAAGTGCCAGCCGGCATCAACCGATGATAGACATCCTCATCGGTTAGGCAATAGTGGGGGACAAATGTTCCCCCATTCTATACAGCAGTCAGGAGGTCACAAGTGAAGAGATAGTTGCAAGACGAAATTTCTGGGGAAAAGTAACGTTTTTTTTTATGCAACAAAACTCCGACGCCTCTTCCGTCGTTTTGAGATTGGGAAATAGAAAAATACACACGCAACGGGGCGAGTGCAGCGCTACAAGAATAAAGATCATTACTTAAACTCCTACACATCGAGACCCACTCGTGGGGGTGATTCCTTCGAGACCGAAGCAAGACAGACGCCGTGGGAGGAAGCGGCTAGCAGCCAAGGAGCTGCTTTCGTGAGGGTGATGAAATTCATTACCTTTATTGTTATTAATGGTGACCAATTTGCGAAACGAAACGATCGCGTCGATGCGTCCCGTGCACTGTACAATGGCAGTCACTCTTACAACTCTTCTACCGGACGACGATGAAGCTGTTACTGTGACGGTGTGTGAGCATGATTTTACTACTTACTAAAGACGTTGACGAGTGTGCCGCTTCGTTCCACAAACATAAACAGTCACGTTTTAGCTGTGTCGAGATGTTTGGGATTTCGGACGAGATGTTCACAAGATCTAACACAACAGGAGAGCAGCAAGAAGATAAATAGAGTAAACAAAAGGGTCCACTGTCGTTGGGTCCACTAGATCGGATGGGGGTAATGGAGCATTCCTTGGTGACTCTTGATGATGATGTGATTTACTAATTGAGGCTTATTAGATCATTTCAATCGCAACGAATGAGGTCAACGTTCGAGTTGGTTGAAATGCACATGAAACATGAAACCAATTCCTCTCCCAAATGACGTCCATTTTCAACGTACAAGAGAGGAACCGTTTTTCGCTTTTAACAAATCCTCCCAAACCGATCGAGCTGACCGCAAAAATGGAGCTGACGATGGAGTTTCGATTTTCGTACCTACCTCAACCGCACCACGTTGCAGCACATCCATCGACACGGAACCCCACCCGGTCGGTTGGAAAAGGTTTTTTTTGTTTTTTTTTTTTTTTTTTTTTTTTTTGAAGTGGAATGATTGAATACGCAATGACGCGCAAACGTCCGGTCAGAAACAGTTGCGAAAACTGTTGAACCCGTACGATGATGATCGTACTCCCGTGCGCTTGCCTAGCCGGAGTTGGGTTTCTTGCTTTCTGGTTGTGCTTTCACCTCGCACCACACGCATCAAGTATAAACAGAACGCGTGCGTCCACTGGGATGGAAACTATTCCAACCGAGACCCAACAGCCAAACGATCCAACAAGAAACGATCATGTCGTGCGCGTTGACGGTGCCGCGGTCGGGTTTGGTTTACCGCAGCTCGCAGCACAAACTCATTCACTATTCAACATCCATTTGCGCTCTCTATCTCTCCTTCCTTCTCTATTGCAAACGATTCGTCCTAATTTGTGGCAAACGTTTTTTCTTTCCTTCCCTCACCCCTGAGCTCGACAGACGCACCCGAAAGCGAGACGATTTTCCACCCGAGGTCCGGGTTCGCCGGTGTAAGAGTATTTATAAGTTTTCCGCTGCGAAAAAGCCGTCCACCGCTTCGCAAACTCACGAAGAGGGACTCACTCAAAACGCTCGTCTGTTGCGGCCGGCTACTAGTCGCGATTCGACCACGCGCCCGTCGAAACGGTCTTTCCCCGTTTTGCGGGACTGACACAGGTCTCTCTCGTTACAATCCTTTTTTTTTTTCGTTCATCGGACTTTTACTAAAAGTGCAGTAGTGGACTAGTCGTGTGAATAACTGTTTAAAGAAAGTGTTCAATCTGACAGATTCAATTTTTTGGGTTATTAAAATGTCAAGAATGTGTCTGAAAATGTGAATCTTCTGCGAAAAACCGACCAAGGTGAATAAAAAAAAAGAGAGAGACGCACACACATCGTGCTGGCTGTCCCGGGAGCAGCACGGACGGCTGTGCAATGGCCCGTTAGCTTTGTATTTTCGGCCGTGTCAGTGTCAGTGAAAAACGGGAAAATCCCAATCTCAGTGTGAAGTGAAAATAGCGGAGTGTTTGTGCGTCAAAAGTGTCGTGCGTGTGAAACAGACGCGCGAACGACAGGAAAATCTCTTCACGACGACAAAGTAACGCTTACACGATCGTTTTTCCCCCTTGTTCCCCATGTGTGTGCGTAGTGACAGTAGCAGCAAAAGAGTTGCAATAAACGAAAGATGCTTGTAATCCCATCTCATCGTCGTCTTTCCATCTGCTAAATCGCTTCCGTCAAGCAGGCGATCTGCAAATAGTGTGTTGATTTGCCCCCTCCCAGGTTCAAGTGACAGTGCGTGTGTGTTCTGCAACTCTTTGTCGACTGAACTCATCTCCTTCAAACGAATCAGTAGTTCGGTGTTACTGGTACGTTTATTTACGCGCAAGCACTCATGGCGCATATTGGCCTTCTCAGTGCCCCATGAATCAAGCGAGAAAGTGAATTCAGGATTAAATATCAAAGCCACCGAAGCTGCGCCATTGAACGCCACCGTTCGAGACGTACAGCCGCATGCGGTCAAGATCAGGCGGTGACGCGATTTGAATCATTTCGCGGCTCTTTAAGCATTCTTTGCTGTGCTTCTGTGTACAGTGTAAGTGATAAATAGCGGCTTACTCATCTGTTCATTAGCGTACGCGTCGTGTCGCGTTGTGTTTTGTGTTCGTTCGTGTGAATGGTTGCTTTCAAAGTCACATTTTTCACGTACTTTTACCAGTAGGTTTTTGAAGCAGTAGTGGTGTGGAGAGGCATTTAATGGCGCCATGCCTTGGCTGCGTTTGCAACAGATTATTTTTAAATGCATCTTTCCTTCATCTCGCTCGATGCCATAGGCAAATCAGTCTTGTTAGCCACGAGCACGATCGAGCACTTTCTCGTGCGTCTTCCGCCCCCCCCTCCCCCCCCCCTCCACGGGCCGACAGCTCCAGCGTGCGAACGTATGTGTGTGCCTGGTAATTTAGTGCAATTTATTCAAAACCCGGCAGCATACGGCGACCGCATTCGGAGACCTTTCCTTTCTCTCGGTGTCGCACGCAAACACCGGATATGCAACAACTGGCGCAGCAAAT
This sequence comes from Anopheles merus, assembly GCF_017562075.2. Classification (NCBI taxonomy): domain Eukaryota; kingdom Metazoa; phylum Arthropoda; class Insecta; order Diptera; family Culicidae; genus Anopheles; species Anopheles merus. The sequence goes on along the minus strand of NC_054084.1, from coordinate 28,931,710 downwards.
TTCCATCCCTCACAAACACACAGTTTTCCAGCAGAAAGACAGTGGATGTGCCGACCCTGGAGGGGGTAGGTAGCAGCAGTAGCGGTGTGATGACATCAAATTATATTAATATTGAACGGAAGCTCGCGTAGCTGGTCGCGCCGTCACGCCTCTCCTGCTTGAGTAATTGCTTGTTTGAGCTGTCTGAAGCCCCGGCGAGACACGATGGTGGCGGTGGAGGCCGAACGACCATGTAGATCAACAGATCATGTTGAACTCGCTCGCTCTCACTAAGTCTTTCTCACTTTCTGTGTGCGGGATCAAATCTTGTGGAACGGTAGAAGAAGATCCCGTGTAGGAAGCGGCTGTCCGTTGTTTACCCTTCGCGGCTATTAACCTAAAAGAGGCTGTTGTGGGCATTTGGGCAAACAAGTTGAACGATCTGCATAAGATGTGGTTTTTAGCGATGCGATCGTTTTAAACACAATCAAGACGAAATACACATAAACATGTGTGGTATTGGTGGGCAAATAACCGGCTATTAAATGAAGATTTTCGGTAGTTCTGTCTCTTCAACCCAAGTCTTCAAAGTTCTTCTTTTTTAAGCAGGTTTATCGATTGTTTTTAGTAGTATTGGGTAAATATGATTCAGATTCATGAATCTAAATGAATATTAGCAATGATTCAATAAATCTGAATCTCGTTTGCAAAGATTCATGAATCTTCAAAGATTAATGAATCTCGAAAGATTCATGAATTTCAAAAGATTCTTATATCTCATTCTTATGAATCTCAAGGAATGCATCTTCTTCTTCTTCTTTTGGCTCAACAACCGTTGTCGGTCAAGGCCTCTGTGGTCAACCACATGTGGACTTGGCTGTCAGTGATGGAGGTATGGAGGACACGGTCCATTCGGGACTGAACCCAATGACGGACATATTATTAAGTCGTACGAGTTGACGGCTGTACTACGAGACCGCCTCGGTGGGATACATAAGTCTACACATACATAAAGCTTGAGCTTTTTTATTATTATTCTTCTTGGCGTAACAACCTACGTTATGCCATGAATCATGAATCGTGATTCCTTGGAGTTATATGAATTTTAATGGATTTATCAGGAGTGTCCGAAACCGCTCACGGTCTCGCGCCTTCGTCTGCCAGTCCGTTATCCCGGCCTTAATGGCGGACGCCTCCACGCCATCTTGCCACCTCAATTTGGGCCTACCACGCCTCCTCTGTCCTTGTGGACGGCCTAAAAAGACTTTACGGGCTGGGTCGTCCGTTTCCATGCGTATAACATGCCCAGCCCACCGGAGCCTGGCGAGCTTTATACGCTGTACGACAGTGAGGTCGCCGTACATCTCGTATAGCTCGTCATTAAGCTCGTATCTTATAGATTCATGAAACGTACTAGATTCATCAAAATTTGGAGATCCTTGATTTTTTGAAGATTCAGGAATCTTAAGAGATTCATAAATATTAAGAGATTCTTGATTCTTTGAAGATTCAGGAATCTTTCAAGATTCGTGAATGATTAGAGATTTATGAATCAAAATTCGAATCACTCATCACTGAAGATTCATATGAATGAATCTCAACGAAAGATTCATGAAACCCAACACTAGTTTTAAGCGTTCCTTTAAGAGAAAACTCTCATCCGATGCCTCTTAAGGTCTTCTCTTTCAGCATTATTCTATACCACTCTTAACTACAACACTCTAAAGTCTCTCAACAGTCCCAGAAGATTCCCTTCAAAATACCAGGAAACGGAACGTGAAACTGTCAACGCATGCAATGACCTTCCTCCCCTTCAAAGCGTTGGCCGTGTGCAGTTTAGTTTTATGGCGTTCACTTTACATTCTCGGTCCCCTTCTCGGCCTAATGCATCCGATGCCGATTAACCGTGGTTTGGTGGGATTGGTGTGCTGTGGACTGACTTTAATTGCCACTCGAACATGGTCCGCGTGCAGTGGTAGGGACGTTCCCTACTAACAAGCTGCTCCGGCTGACGGGAGACAAGTTTTCAATCACACCTGAGGGGCTGGACTTTACGCGAAGGTGTAGTGTAATACGGGTTATGCTAGACTGTGGACTCACGTGTACACCACTGTCAGCTTATTTCAATGTACTTGCGTTGAGTTACGGATCCATTAGCAAAACCACCAACCCACAGAACGCCCTGGTTGGGCAATCAACCATGTGGATCCAATTGTGCTGGATAATTAGTTTTGGCTTGTTCTAATGCCTCTTCCTCCCACTCGGTTCGACCAGGTGATCGTGTTGCTTCGACCAGTCCGCGCGACTTACCCTAAGCTGAGAGCGGGGAGATATTATTTATATCTTTCGGACTGCATCCGGCAGGCGGAATGTCGACACTGTGTTTGGCCTTAGAAGCCCATTAGAAACGTTTGCAGCAAAATGTTTGCACCGACCGATTGGGAAATGTTCCGAAACTATTTTAAAGCAATCGGAATATGTCTGCTCGAGGCGTGATTCGATCTCGTGTGCAATTTGTGCCGCAATAGTAGCAACACAGCTGCAATTCATCCCATTGCACGTCGGTTGCTCCAAATTCGATCAGTTTCGTGTTTCGAGTGGCCCGGAGGTTTATGGTGGTATCTGTTTACGTATATTTTGCAACGGCACTAAGCTACAATGGGCAGCAAATGGGGTCGGGTTTCGTGGGGATTTTGGGAGAAATGAAGTACTGGACGTTGTTTAGATATTGTTGCCCATGGACATGGGCTACTTTTGGCGTACGAGCAAAATGGTGTTATAAGTCGCGTCTGTTCCGAACAAGGCCGAACAATTGTTCGATTTTTCTGGCTGGAAATTGCACTCGATTTCACGCCGATCTTGTTGAGGACGTTCTGTAGATTGAAGTTGAAATTCTACCAGCCGATTATTTGTTTGTCCATCCCAAAACGATCGGCTGATCGATGGAGGGCGCGGCAGGTTTGTGTACGCACATATATTACAATCTCACGCTTGATAGATTAAATAAATCAGGTGAAGCTTTCGGGATGGGATGGAGAAGCCAGGGGTTGGCAAACATTTTGTTTCATGTAATATTACCGGTTATGGTAGCTATTGTAATCCTTTCCTATTAGTAATCGAAAGCGAAATTAAGAAACTTCAAACTGTAACAAAACACAGAATTGTGGCCAAGAGAAGAGGAAAAGACAAATGTTAAACTTCACAACATTTAGCTACTTGCCACCATTAAAAAGGCTTTTGAACTCTCCACTAACAAATATTCCAATAAAACAGATTTTGAATGCTACATTGATTCCTTAATCCGAAAATTTGCTATCGAATTGCACTGAATAGAATCGAGTTACTGCACAAGTCTTCATGCTATTCGATGTTTTCTTGGACAAATGTGTTGCCTTACATAAATTGTGAAATTGCCCTTGCTTTCACTGCCAGCTTAAGCATGTTGATGCTTGCAAGAAGTACAATTGATTGGCGGAACTTGATGTCTCCCAAAAATATGCTTTCTGAGGTTAAAACATGAAGAAATGCTACGAAATCTCCAATCTCTTCTTAACTCCCTCTCTTCCTGGTGTGCGTCAAACTTCTTAGAGCTCTGTCCTAGTAAATGTAGCGTCATCTCTTTTTGTCGTCGTCATTCCCCTCTTATTCACAATTATGTTCTTGATAACACTGTTATCAACAGGGTGTCATGTGTTCGCGATTTAAGTGTTATGTTAGACGAAAGGCTATCATTCGATAGTCATCTTGAATTGGTCATCGGAAAAGCTTATTCAAACCTTGGCCTTATTTTTCGCACGACTTCGGGCTTCACCGATTTGAGGTGCCTTAAGGCATTGTATTGTTCCCTAGTGCGCCCTGTTGTTGAGTATGCTTCTGTTGTCTTCTATACTAACAGGGCAGGTTGGAATAACAAACTCGAAGGCGTGCAAAAGCGCTTCACTAGGTGCTTATATCCTCGCCTCTTTGGAAATTCCACCACCACATTACCGTCATACAGTGATCGTGGCGTATTATTCAATCTTGACACCCTCGAATCTAGACGAACTAAAGCATGTGTGTCATTTAACAGCAATTTGTTACGAGGGAATATAGATGCTCCAGACTTGCTTTCCCAACTGATTTGGTATTCCTTCCAGGTGTTTAAGAAATCGGACTGCTCTTTCAATACCTTTCCGCAAAACAGCTTTTGGCACTAACGACCCGTGGCTAATTTGTTTGCGTCAATTCAATAAACATTACCGTGATTTTAATTTCTTAACTATGTTCCGGCTTTTTGTTATTTAATTTAATTATGTAATAAATGAAATGAAATGAAATTGTTCTCTTCATGTCATACCGTTTTAGAGTTATGCCCATAAAATTGGAGAATGTCAAAATGGTTACTTTGCCGACCACTGCTTTGAGTGATTCTACCCCAATTAAGTATAAAACTGTCTCTGTACTGTTTAGCGTTTCATCAACTGTTACTGGTTATTTTAACAAACGGAAACTCAATATGTTGCAGCTGCAAAAACTAAACAGCGTTAAATTGTGAAATTCTGTTTATAAAGAAAACACAAATCATCAAAAGCATTATTCCGCCTTTACTGTACCATATTTCGTCAAATTTTAAGAAGTGCAACCAAGGCACGAATATGGAAGCAAACCCCAAAACAAATTGCCCCACTCGCTGCAACAACCTCCCCAAAAACAGCAAAAAAGAAATGGAGAGAAAAAGTCACCAAAAACCTCACCAACATTGCAGCATAAGCAAAAATCCCTGCATTTGGTAATTTATAATTAAACATTGTCGCCTCGTTTGCTCGTCGTTCGTTTGTGCCTTCAACGTCCGCGCGCGCGTCCAAAGTCATTCGAAACCGACTGTCCCACCGTTTGCGATGGTGTAGGCAAGCAAAAGGGAAGGGAGATGGGTTCTTTTTACGACTCATTGCACAGTCGCCGAGTTTTTCCCATGCCTGAGCCATACGCAGGCACGCTGGCACACCCCACAAATGCAATGTGTCACGAATGGTTTTATTTTTCCTGGTCGCTCCCACTGCCGCATTAGAACTGTTCGTCGTTTTCGAAACGATGCGTATGCGCGGTATGTGCAGAGATGCGTTATACGATGCTTGTGGTATGCGCCAGCGTTTCTTTTTTTTACGGCGAGCTCTAGTATTGGGCCACGACGTGCATAAGCTGAGCCGGATTCTCTCATATGCCTGTCGTGCACTGATCATGACGATGATTCGTGCTGATGATTCAGGATATGAGATCTTATGCATCCGACATAACGATCGATGCGACCGGCCGACCTGAGATCCGGGCTTTTGGACGCTGGAGTCGTTCCTTCTGTCCGCCCGGTTCTGTTGGGTCATAAATCACTGTCTGGGTGCGCGCAGCGCAGCCAGTACATCGAACTCCGGGTCGGGTTTGCAGCGAACGCAGCAAAGATCGTGGCGTATTTTCCGCCCATTTGATCACTCTGCGCATAAGAGGCGCACCGATTACTCATAAGTAAGCGATCTGGAGGGTTTTAAATTTAGCACACGTGCTTTGTGTTTTTGTTGTGTGCTTGCTTTTGCTACGACATGATTCCCACGAGACGTCCACACCGTTTCCCGAAAGGTTATTAGTCGAAAACTTTATCACACATGCTGCTGCCGTTAGGTTCGTCGCCACCAGAAGGCTCCAATTGATGCATTTTGTACGTTCTTCTCCCTTTTGTAGACCGCTACCGAAAGGGACAAACGCACCCGAGGTTTGATTGAAGGCAGCACCACAAACAACCCAAATTGACGCAATCGCGCGCGAATCCCGCTCCCGCAGACTAGCGCGAACGGCGCATCCGTCTCAAGTGTGCGTGGCTTAATAGAATAATGCACCTCCTTGATTCGTCGAGGGGGGGACAACTCGACAGAACGACGGATTCGCGTGTAATATGAACCGCCAATCCGATGGTGGTGCCAAAGTGCTTGTGAACGCGTACGCCGGTGGGAGCAGCAGCAGCAGCAGCGGCAACGGGAACCGGAACAGAAGGGCTGAAGACGCCGGCAGAACGCCCAAGTCAAAGTCAAAACCGTCGGTGCAGGTAAGGGGCAATTATTTACAGCAAACAAATGCATTACAAATCATTTCCATTACCTCCCTCGTTACACGCTCGTGGTACGGAAGTGTCCCATCATTAAGGTGCGAGTAAAGAATATAAATATGAAGTAAATATGATATGAGTGTTTTGAATTTGAATTGAAATTTAGTTGTTTATACGTTAAGCGATTTGAGAAGAAATTCCTCAATAGATTAAAAATGATTCATATAAAATTAATCTGTCTTAATGAGCATTTATATCATTTCCCAATAATTAAAACATGAACAAGACGGCAAAACAGAGATATTAAAGATAAAAATATAGTCTAATTTGAACACTAATTGTATTTACCAGGTGAAGAAGGTAATTATTTATCATTCGATGCATCAATATCTTTGTTTAAATTGTTTTGCACTCAAATTTAACCTTATAATTCAAAGTAAATTTTCACTTTCACACATTACATTGTACTCCCAAGTAACGCGGTTCTTAATTTCGGCGAATTCGGAGGTACACGATTTTTCAAAATTGACCTTTTTGGGATAAATTGCCATACTTAAAAATTGACTTTTTACTGAGGTTTCAAAGTCATCATGTCGAGAAAATATGCTGATTTTCTTCATGTTCAATTATTTATTAAATATCTAATTTCACTAAAATGTGTTCTAGTAACCAGTGCTGCAAAATGTCACTATCAATGTCATAAAAAAATTCTGACAGAAACAAAATCCATATCAGCGTCACGTACTCAATTGTGATAATCAGAGGTGATACTCAGAACGGTTGGTGTGACCAATACATGCTCATGACATGTTTGCGACCATCGCTTGGTCAGTCACTATGCCACGACTTTTTTTTTTTTTTTGCTGTGATCAGTTTTGCAAGATGTCACTGCCATAGTCATGACAAATTCCGACTGAAACATAATCATCTCAGCGTCACGAGCTCTACTGTAATGATCAGAGGCGAGCCTCAAACAGTTGGTGCGACCATCACATGCTTGGTGTCATTGTGTGCAACCAACTCTTGGTCGGTCACTTGGTTGTGACATTTTCAGTCGTTGATCTTTGCAATGGTCATGGGAGATATGCGGTGCGTGCGAGTGGTTCCAAGAAACAAAATGAGCATGTTTTCTCACTCCGTTTGACCCGACAGATAATCAAAACAGATAGAGGGAGAAAGCATGCTCATTTTGTTGCTAGAGCCCACGCGCCAAGTATATTCCAAGAATGTCATGATTATCGCCGACAAAAATGTCGTGACCAAGTGAGTGACCAAGAGTTGGATGCTAATCACAATATCATCAAGCATGTGATTGATTCTCCAACTGTTTGAGCATCGTCACTGATCATCTCAGTTGTGTGCGTGAGCTGATTTGAGCTTCGTTTCAGTCATTAGTGTTGGTGGCTGAAACAGTGGCAGTTGGCAGCACTGATCACAGTCAGAAAAAAACATGCTTATGCTTGCGCCGGCATTAAGCTAAGCTTGCCAGTCAGAGTATTGCGTTGGACTAAAGAATTTACATGTCGTGTTCAACATGTCATGACGCACTTTTATTAACTATCAGCAATGATCATCAAGCTACCACAGATATGGTCATTGTTTTCGTTGCTGAAAATCTCGTGATACTCATGACATTTTGCAGCACTGCTAGTAACTCATATATTAAATGTACATAAAGCGAAAATTGCTGTTTGACTTACAAAGAAATTCAAGTTAGGCTAATTTCCTGGGAATGCATTAACTGCATAACTCGCAAAAAGACTCTATAGGCAGTGGAGAGAGTGGAGTGGAGCTTACATCGAATATACGGTTTATTGCCACCATAATTCAAATATTTGTAAAAATGTAATTGCTGAATATTATTGCTGATTATTAATTACAAATTTGCCTAAAATTAATGAAAAAAATCTAAACAATCTGCTCTAAATGCAGTCAAATTTCAAAAGGACTGTATCTCCGACTCTGCATATATCAGGTGCACCGTGTGTCTTGGGAGTAAACAAGCAGAACATGATAACCAACCATAGAATGATTAAATTTTGACTTATAGTTACTCAAAAACACGATAAAATAAGGTGTTTAATACATTAAACGGAAGATAACTCATTCCCCAATAAAGAACTATAAGTTTACATCAAAATAAATTGTCTTAACATGCTTTACTACCATTCTCTTACAGTTTAGAACAAATAACAGTGGAAAATGGGATTACAATAAATATTTTATTATTGTCTCCCCCTTTTTGCCACAGTCTTTGGAGAAAAAGTATCGTACTATTAGCCATAAAGAGCCATTTCATACTCCATTTCATGCTACCTCTAATCGATGCTTTATCGTAGACCCCCATTTAGACAATCCATCCACACTCCACACCATGTGATTTTCTTTTTATCGCTTCCACATTTTCCGAGCTCGTTTTGCTACAATCTGACACCACTGAACAGACAATCACACACACACACACACACACACACACCACACCACACACACACACACACACACAACACACACACACACCACACACACACACACACACACACACACACACACACACACACACACACACACACACACACACACACACACACACACACACACACACACACACACACACACACACACACACACACACACACACACATCAGCCACTTTACTTTTCTCTAATTTTACCTTCTTCCCTCTGCTCTCTTTCTGTGCCTCGCTGCCTAATTTATTTTTAGTCCAAAAATGTTCCCGACTCCCGCTGTTCCGAGACGGCAGGCAGCGGCAGCGGTGGCGGTGGCTTTCAGTCATTCTTCCGCTGGTTCCGCCGGGATGAGTCACGTGCGCTCGCACGCAGCGCCAGCGGTTCGGCAGTCGCACCGGAACTGCACGACCGTCGCAGTCGACAGTTGGACGGTTCCCCTGGACGCGTAGGCCCGAGCGGACGAACGCCTTCAGCGAGCGCCACCTCCGACGTCAGCACCGCCGGAAGTGGTACGATTGCGAGTCGGCGCACGATCGACAGCACGAGCAGCAAAGCATCGAACACACCGTCAACTGGGGGTGACACCGTCAGCCAGTCGGCCACCAGCAACGGTACGCACAGCTCTTCGCCCAGCCCTGGGCCAGTGATCGATTGTAACAATCTTTCGAAAAGTTCGAGCTGCGACAGCATCCTGAGCATTGCGACGAACGGGTTTGCGTTTGTTGCGCCGAACTGTTACGAGGCGGCACTTGCTAATCCGGCGGCCAGTCGGCGTACGATACAGCCCGGCCCGTACACGGATAGCTACAAGCGCCGCTGTACGGAGCAGGAGCGAGCCCGCGAGCTTGATCGCAAGTACGAGCTGACGCTGCGCAAGAAGTACCGCCTGTTTGCTAGCCTGCGCGATAGTCCGGCAAGGGCGGACGGAGCTACACTCACGCGAACCAGCCAGCGGACGGTGTACACCGAGCTGAGTCTGCCGAGTGGAGGCCACCGGGAAAGCACTCCTGCCAGCGCAGGTGGAGAGTTTCAGCAGCTCCCAGGTGATCCAACCACCAACCGACGCCATCGACGTACGGTCAGTGATAGCTCCAAGGATCGCCGAGCCGGTGCGTACGTGCACGTGAAGGGCAAGAGACGTGCACCACCACCGCCGCCACTATCGCTGGACCGTTCCGAAACGGCGTCTTCCTCTATCAGTACTCTCACACGCTCCAGCACACCGGGGACCTACAGGACACTCTCGCCCGGTTCGACACTAACGCGCAAAAAACGACCCGCTCCAGCACCACCAGCAGTATCGCCGACGGCGACTACCCCTTGCACTCTGAACGAAGCGTCCTCCAGCACGAGCCTGCTGGAGGATCGTGAAATTAAAGCCATCATCGAGGGACGACCCATATCACTAACCGTCAAGGAGGAGAGCACTCGAACACAGGAGCCAACGCTCATCATGCCTCTGCCGTACATAAGACCCCTTTCTCCACTGCCCAACATCGCCGAGGAACGGGCTCCACCCGGGGGACTCACCGAGGAGCAGAAGCAGCAACTCATCGACAACATCCGCAAGGTGCAGGCACAGGCGAAAGCACCCGAAACGCCACCCACTCCCACAAACGATGATCCTTGCGATGTGATGAAGATGGAGGAACGGTTCAACCGTGCGAACGGGACACGATCCCCAATCCACGACTACCTATACGCTGAAGCGATGGCAAGCGCCAAATCTTCTTCAAACGCACAGAACCAACCGGCACAACCTGTGCCACCGACATCACCGATCTCACCAAGACCATGGTACAAGCGGCCAATATCTGGGATGCGACATCAGGAAAGCTCGTTGCCCTTTAAACGCGATATTGTGCTCAAAACGATCGACAAGCGAAAGAGCGCCAAAGAGAGTGTTGCTGATGATCTACCAGAAGTTGGATACTGTCGGAACTCGCTGCTACATCCCGAAGGCGGTGGTACGACCTCATCCGCTGGAAGTCCATCCTCTTCCCTTACCAGTGGTAGTGGTGTGGGAAAGTTTAACTTGTTTGCGAAGATTACGGAAAAGTCGGATGATACCAAGAGGCGTGAGCGGGACGCCGAGAAACGTCGATCGGCCATTGGCATACCGAGCATTAGCGAGCTTGATCGGGAAGCGGCCGAGATCGTGCACAACGGGTACGGTGGCACACAGTCGCTGGAGGCACCGACCGACAAGCAGAAGTCGACCAAAGAGCTCATTTCAAAGTTTGAGGCAACGAGCGTCCCGGTGGCGGGTAAGGTAGCGGCGTGCAGTTCGTTTGCAGCGAGGAAGGATTATTTTGGCGTGGAGTCGGCTAAAGCGTCTCCGCCGACAACAACGCAACCTTCCGGTTCTGCCGTGACCAGGATTAGTGAGAAACCGGCACCAACACAATCGATTGTGAATGGTAGTTCGCAGCAACAGACCGCGAACTCGACGCCAACAACGACGCCAACCCAAGCTCCAACTACGACGCCAACACAAACACCAACAAATACTACAAATGGCCTCGCAAAAACAGGCAGCGACAAGAACCTACTAGGCCTGTGGACCTGTCCATACTGCACGCTGGAAAACCCGAACTGGCGCATCATCTGTGAGGCGTGCGAGCGCATCAAACCGTACGACAGTAAGCTAAGCATCCTGGAAGAGCCACCACTAAGACCGAACCATCCGCTAAAACGACCCATCCCGGAGGTGAAGAAAGCGCAGACAAACGGTGTCGATGTGAACGACAAACAAGCGGAACGTGGGTTAAAGTACTTCCTGCCAAAACCGCAGACAGCCGTCCCGGCCACCAACGGTACACTCATGGTGAACGGTGACGATCGTGCCTCGCTGGTACAGCGAAAACCCAGCTACGGCCAAACGAAACCAATGGCGTCACCCAAAATGGGCGTCAAGAGTCTGATGAACCGGACCGTCCATCCAGAGGGCGCTACTGCGTCAGGGCCAATGTATCGGAACTTTAATGCCATCCCTGAGGGCTACAATGGAGTTACTGCTACCGTTACTGCCGTTACCGATGGAGGCAGCAATAAGTTTGATGATCAAAAGCTGAAAGAGTGTCACTCCAGCAACGATCAAGTGGCTCCACTAGCCTCACCGGAACCCACCACCGAGAAGGAAGATCCCGTGTACGGAGTGCTCAGCAAGCCGTACTCTCCCAAGGATCGTGTTAACATTGAAGAAATACGTAACGCTCGCATTGCCCGCTTTGGGGCAGTAGTGGAGCCGGAACAACAGCCGGAACAACCACCGCCACCCAAAACCAAAGAGCAGCAAGATCTGGAAGCGCTCGAGAAAGAAAAGGAACGCTTGCGCGAGATGATCCGTGCGATGAACGCGAAAGCCCTGGCGGAACAGTACCCCGTCGTGCAGAAACCTCCCAGCAATAGCAGCAGCAGTCTGAAGCGTGACTCACCGCTGGTGCAGCGCAAAAATGGACTCACCTCGGGCATACCGATCAGCACGAAGAGCCTTAGTCCGGTGCCGGCGAGAAGGGTGAGCAGTCCGCTGATGGCACGGAAAGCGGCTGCAATACCGGAGGACAGTGTCGGGACAGAGCAGAAAACTCCAGTGGTACCAACTGTCGAGCTAGCGCCCATTTCTTCGCCAAACACGGGTGCGATCAGGAAGACATCGTTCCCAAGACGTACGTCCGATGCTGAGGGTAAGATCATCAATCAGGACAGCTTGCGGAGCACAATTCCAGCCACGGTCGTTGAGATCAATCAACAACCACCACCACCGGTTGCCTCCCAGCTGGTGCTCACGAACGATGTGCAGGCGCTGCACGTCGAACCAATGGACGAGCAGCAGTTTGCAAGGGCGGCAGGAACGCGTCAGCCTCACCCAGATCAGCCCCTCAGTTCAATTCCAAGACCGTCGGGTGTTCCACTATCCCCACGGTTGCAGGATCGTCACCGCAAGTCGTTGATGGAGAAGCAGCAGCAGCAGGATGAAAAGCTAAAGCAACTCTCCGTCCAGTTACGATCGCAGCAGGGTGTGGATCGTTTCCGCAGCACCTTGCTGCACACACCGAACAGTATCGGGAAGACGGGTACGCTGGCGCTAAACAAGCTGCTGCGGAATCTGGAGCAAGCGATCGGCGAGGGAGCGCACGATCGAGCGGCCGAGTTGGCGATGGATCTGGCGAGGATGAAGGTGTCCCTGTCGGTGACGCGGCAAAGCCCGGGTAGACCGAACTCTTCGTCATCGGGAAGTTTGACTGATATAAGGTAGGTGTGTTGGTAGATCTTTTAGTGGTATGTTTTTGAGATCTTCAATGATTCTGATTGAACAAATGTGAGTCTAGAAGATGAGAATTTCTCCATCTTCAAAACACTCGTAAATTCTTAGATTCTTGAATAATTCTGAAGCATACTCAACTTATCTTATACAGTTTGCATATATTCTGGAATCTCTAAGGCATAAAGTCTAACGCTGATGCCTTGTTCTTTGTTGAGGCATATAATGGCTTAAAGATTTAAGCAAGAAGTTCAACTGAAAAAAAAATCTGTATATATCTGTGAATAACAATTTTAGATTCTTAAGATTCAATAAAGAATCATTCACAGGATTGCAAGATTTGTTGCCATAGCTTACACAGCTGGCATACGTTTTTAGAGTATTTGAAACTGTATATCATACGTTACTGTTTTACTCTGTGTTGAGATGTATTGAAGCATAAATGATGAAGAAAGTATGCCAAATGTACGAGATAAAGTGAGCGATTTTACGAATCTTTTGAGGTCGCTAAATTAGATCAATTTCTAGCTTCATTGATCTTTCAATATAATTGCTTTTTCATGAGTCACTAAATTGCTAAAGATCGTCTATTTCCAATTACTCTATTTCACATTGCATTGCAGTTTAAACGTTTACATCGATGATAAAGTTTCACACAAGGGACCAATCCGTATGACGCTGGCTGCCTTCGCGACCCTCGCCCAGCTGAAGGCCAAACTGTGCAACGAGTACCAAATACCGGTGGCGGTACAACGCTGGCGTTGTGACGATCAACCGCTAGACGATGACACTAGAACACTCTACGATTACGGTATACAGACGAGCGATCGGACGCTGTTTGTGTACATCGTACAGCCGGCCGCGCCAGCCAAAGATCCTAAGCCACCGCTGCTGAAGCAGCAAAACTTTAGCAGTGCCGAGATAAAGCTCCTGTCCGTATCGTCCGAATCGGACGGTGAGCATTCGGACACACAGAACGACGAAACTGTGCTCGGTAAGTGTTTGCTCTAAGTTGGAGGTGTTCGAGAGAAGGAGTTGATGTAATGAGGTATCTTTACCTTCCAGGTGCTACAGCACTCCCTAAAGCTGCACCAAGAACTGCTGTTACTGTGCCAAAGTGCGAAATCACAGTGGAGAATTCGTCCAGCGCCAGTGAGCCCGGATGGGCCTGCCCGATGTGCACCCTGATAAACCCACTCGATCGTCCCGGGTGTGCGGCCTGTTCCGAGGCCCGTCCAAGCCACCTGCGGCCTCCGTCTCCCGTCGAACAGATCACCGTGACGCCGGAAGATTTGACCCGCTATCTCGATCAGCAGCCACCGCTTGCGCCGGAACGCAGGACCAAAGAGCCGACGATGCACGTGCAGCTGCGCGTCCCACCGATCGAGACGCGGAACGATCTGAATCGCATCTCGTCCAATCGCAAATCGTCCGACATCTTCAACATACTGCACGATGAGAGTAAGGGTCCGCCGACGCTCGTACCGCCACACGCGCCTTCCCTGGCTACATGTTCACCGCCCGTCCCGAAGCCTCGCACCACCGATCTCATCCGACCGGAGCACATCCAGGTGCCGGAGCAGAGCCGCATCGTGATGACAGCGCTGGCCACGCACCGCAGTCCCAACATTACCCGCAGCCAGTACCGGGGCGTCGATAACTTCAATCCCAACTCGAGCGGCATGGTTAAACCGGAACGGCCCATGATCACGACGGCCAGCCCGATCGTGCGGGCGGTGCTGCTGAAGGGTTCGTCCGGCGAGAAGGCTTCCGCCGTCCGGTTCGGTCGCAACGGGCTCGCCCTGCCCGAGGATGGGTCGGACGTGACGCCCAACCACTACACCGAGCTGGTCAATCTGGACAATGCGGATCTAATTGCGAACATCGAACCGTTCGAGTGTCCGATCTGCTTCGGTGCCTTTCAACCGTACGAGGGCATCGTGCTGCGGGACTGTCTGCACTCCTTCTGCAAGCAGTGCCTGATCAGCACGATCCAGTACAGCGAGGATGCGGCAATACGCTGCCCGTACAGTGACGCCGTCTACAGCTGTGAAAGTGTTATACAGGTAATAGGGGGGTTGCTTTTGGAGCATTCACAGTTGCGATTACTCTAAACCGACTTTTTGTTTCCTGTGGTTTGGACAGCAACGCGAAATCAAGGCTCTTGTCAGCAAGGAGCTGTACGAGGCGCATCTTGCCAAATCGATCCAGCAGGCGGAAAGCACGATCGACAACACGTTCCACTGCCGGACGCCGAACTGTCGCGGCTGGTGCATCTACGAGGACAATGTGAACCAGTTCAAGTGTCCCGTCTGCCGGATTGTCAACTGTCTGACGTGTCGGGTAGGTCATCGAATCACGAACCAAGTCTCTTCAATCTTCAGAATCAACAATCTTTGAAAGGTGTTAATTAACTAAAGACTGAAGTAATTAGAAATTGAAGAGTCTTACAATACATTAACCTCAGAGTTGAAAAGTCCTTAACTATCAAAATTTTTGGTAATTCATTCTAAGAACTCAGAGCTCAGCAGGTTCCTTGGCAGGGTTACTCTCCTTCGCTCTCTGTTGCTCTTTGCTTAGGTTAGGCTCTTTGGGCCTAACCGCTTACTTAAAACAAGCCACAGACATCTAACATTTGATATCCCACAGATCTCCAAACAATGTGCACCCGTCTGAAGGTTCTTCCCTTGATAGTTCTTGTTTTACCCAACACTAACGACACTCCGCCATTGAATCACTGCACAGGTTATTCACGACGGGCTCGACTGCAAACAGTACCAGGACCGGATGAACAGTGACTGTGATACTAACTTAGAGGCGCGACGCACCAAAGCAATGCTGCAGGAGATGATCGAGAAGGGTGAAGCACTGAATTGCCCCACCTGTCAGGTAAATTTGAAGGATTGAAAGCCTCCAACTCTAAGAATCTATATCGTCCCTTTCCCCCTACTTCCCCGCAGGTGATAGTAATGAAGAAATGGGGCTGCGATTGGCTCAAGTGCTCGATGTGCAAGACGGAAATTTGCTGGGTAACGCGCGGCCATCGCTGGGGACCGGCCGGTAAAGGTGATACGTCCGGTGGCTGTCGGTGCGGGGTGAACGGGATCAAGTGCCATCCGAAGTGTAACTACTGCCATTGAACATTTTTTTCTCAACTATACACCATAGAGCTTACAAGACTAACGCGAGAATACAACAGGAATCAGTAACGAATTAGTGCAATTCCCCCGGCGAGAGAAATAAATCCCCCGCCGAGGAGTTACTTCGTTAGCACTTAAAATGGAATAATGGGCTGTTGGAACGAGCAAAAGTTAATAGGATATTAGTACAGAAAGAATGTGCTAATTACAAAGAGAAGAATAAAGAAAACAGCTAGCAAGCAGTTTTTAGATATATGTATAACCCAACGAGATCACACAGATTGATGTGTCTCGTCAGAAGAGGAGTTCAATAAAACACAGCCCTTTCAATTCTTTCAGCGTGACCGACGGGAGAGGAAATAAAATTTCTTTTGACAGTAAAAAGTGTATTTCATGCTATTTTACAGTTCGTTAATAGTTTAATTCATTTCCGGAAAGAACCAACCAGCCGGCCGGTACCGAGCTAAATGATCTTATTTCTTTTTGTTTGTTTGCTTGTTCTATTTGGTAAAGATGTTAAGGACGTACGGCTGAGAGCATCTCATGCGACGGAAACGGAACGTTTTGGGGAGTAGAATTTAGTCGATGGTTCTGGCGTCCTTAGGCCTTCTAACCGAGAGCAAGATTATGGTTCCCAGAACACGCTTTACGCTCACCAATAAAGAAGATAAGATACAGAGAAGAGCAGTAGTTGTTTGATTAATCATGATCTTATCTGTAATGTCGTAGATCATCCTGAAATCCTGAATTCCACAGGAGTACATGGCGCAGCAGAAATGGGTAAAATAGAGAGTACCACTGGTAACCAGCGATGTCCTTGTACCTCGGCCGACGATTCTGATCGAAGATCGTATCATGTAAGCACAGAAAACACATGGAATCGTTAATATGATGCTGTACGGTTCGGTAAGGTTCGTTTAATATCTACCACTAATTGATCCACACGCCCGCCACGAAGCTGGAAACTGGTGGCGTCCGGGTTGACGCAGCAAGATGAAGTGGGGGAAAAGTCGGTTGTAGCAGCATGAACCTTGCTCCTCGTTTTTTAGCTCTCTATCACCTCCTCTATCATTCTCTTCTCATAATTCTACCACCTCAAAGCTACGCCCGTTGACGGTGCGGCGTTTCGGAGAGGCCTCTCTCTCTCTCTCCCTTCAATGGCTGAGACGAAAGTATGCGTCTGTATCTCTAAAATATTGTGTAGCATCATCATCATCATCATCATCATTTGCAATCGCCACATGGTTACGTATGATCCGATCAGTTAGTAAGCTGCATCAAACCCCGGGTGTTACTACAGTTACAGTTATTTCTTTTGTAATGACCCCTTTTCGTGTTGTATGGATTGATCCCTTTCGCTTTAGCGCGTTTCCGTTTGTTGTGCAGTTGTCAAAATCGCACGACGCGAAGCTTCACGGGAGCGATTGGATATTGGGTTATTGGATATGGGTGGGGAAAAATATTCAAATTCAAAAGATGCCTAAAGACTGTCCTTACAGTACTAGTGAGTTCAAACGTCAAAGGGGAGGAGAAGACAGATAGAAAAGAGCAGGTTGGGGGCATCGGGTGTGGCCTTCGCCTGAATGCCGGGAGTGCTAATCATACCACACATACATACATACACCTTAAAATGGGTAGTACAATCGTGTGAATTCTTAAAATATGGCTACAAACTAATACAATGAACTGAAATGTTCGTGTTTCGTGTTTACTGAATGCTTAAAAAGAGCATTTTGTGTTTCAATCAAGGTTATACTTCTGTCAACTAACAGTTGCGAACCTGTTTCCGCGCATTCAAGTCAGAAAAGATGAAACCCCAAATGCACAGCAGGATCGACAAGATATGCCACACCAACAACTCTTACACACAAAATACACACATACCCACAAACACACGCTCATATACATACATACTCGTGGCGCCAGATGGGATGAAGAGGGCATACTTATTGTGCCTATACTCTCCATCTCCATCCATGGCTTTCCCATTCTCGCATTCATTCCCCTCCCCGATTTGTGGCGATTGATCGAATTATTATTCAAGATCTTCTATCGGTGCAGTTCGTAAGAATATGAAATATATTCCTAAGGAGTCAAGATATTCTACATTCTAGAAGGATATACCACCATCGAAAACGAGAAACCAATGCGCCCCACAAACATGGCGCCCCGTTTTGCCCCCTCCCCGTTCGGGCCCTTTTCCTTCCCCTCCCCGCTATTATTGGTGGTGCTCAAAAAGTCTCCAAAGGAGAGAAGAAGAAAGAAAAAACGAGCACGCGGCGGCGGCGACTGCTAGAGACTGTGAGAAAGTTCTTATCTGTGCCGGCGACGGCCACCATCGTCGCGGCTGCGTTCGCGGGAGCGCGACCGACGGCGATCGCGGTCACGATCGCGCTCGCGGTCGCGTTCACGCTCGCGGTCCCGCTCGCGCTCGCGCTCACGTTCGCGGTCGCGCCGCTCCCGTTCGCGCTTCCGCTCGCGGTCACGCTCTTCCTCCTGCTTGCGCTGCTCCTCGACGCGGCGCAAATGTTCGGCCATGTTCTTGCGCCGCTGCTCCTCCTTGATGGCGATCTGCGAAAGGTATTAATTGAGTGAGTCCATTTCGATTTCGCTGTTTGAGGGTGTTTTGCTGCCCCTGTACCTGTTCCGTTGTGAGCGGCAACCAGTATATGCATGGTGTGGTTTTCGTTTTTCGGAACAAATCATCGAGCAGCCTGATCGGTGGTTCGTTTTCCTTCTTCTTGAACTTTCTCGCTAGAAAAGAAACGATAAAATCGCATTAAGTAATAATCAAACGCTTCGTTGAAGTCCTGTTTTTCTTACCTGGTGATACGCTGGTGCTGCGCCGTCTCTCTCGTCCAAACTCGCGTTCCGCGGAACGTTTGCCGCGATCTAAACTACGGTCACCAGGTGGTCCGTCGAGCCGGTTTCCACGTCCGTCACGGTGCTCCTCCTCCATCTCCCGCCCACGTTCACGCCCGGCCCTATCGGCACCCAGCTTGTCCTTGTCGGCCAGTCCTGCCGCGTCTCGTACTCCTCTGACGTCCCGCTCCGGATCAAACGCATCCTTCTTGCCGAGATCCCACTCGCGTACGCGGCGTACCGTCTGTAGTAGATAAGAAACAATCAAAAATATATTAACTATCCTATTTTCTTTACAGCCGTTCTTGGCTAGATATTTTAGCAGTTATATAATAACTTTTTAGTTACAATTACAATTTCAGTTATATTCAAAAAGTGTGCTACTACCAATGAAATTTAATTTACTCGAATAGAAATTATATATGTGCCTCAAACTGCCTAATTTTGGAGCACAGAGTATCAGAAATCAAATTTATCTTTGTAAACAAAGCGATTGATTTACAGTGAATAATTAATGCCAGCAAAACGACAAAAAAAATAACGACAAAGAAAGTAAAACTTAATACCTTGAAGGGGAGCTTAAGTAGAGATGGGAAACTCTCATTCGGATTCTTGAATGTTGAATGAATCTTTGAAATTAATGAATGAATCTTAATCTCAAAAGTTTGAGATTCATGAATCTCCAAAGATTTATGAATCCACAAAGATCCGCGAATCTCCAAATATTCATTAATTTCTGAAGATGATCATGAAATTAACTATATAGCCCAGACATGCCAAATAACAGCTCTAGGCAGTCATGAATTTCTTAATTTCTTAAATCTAAAGAGATTAATGATTAGTATGAGATACATAATACTTCTGAGATTTTGAGATTATTCAATATCTTGAAAATCACACATCTCTACACACATCAACAAAGATTCATACATCTTTGGAGCTTCATGGACATTTGGAGATTAGTTAATCTTTATAGATTCATTAATCTTCGGATGTTCATCAATCTTGGGATATTCTTTAATCTTTGACGATTCATAAATCATTAGAAATTCGATTCGAGATTCAACTCACTTATCGCCGATGATGCATATGAATGAATCTCAACAAAGATTCATGAAGGACAACACTATCTTAAGGACAAAAATGTAAGGCCACTTGCTGTAAACCCCATTCCATCATCCGGCCATGCTTACCTCCTCCTTTTTGACTGCATCGCGCGACCAGCCAAACTCTTTCCCATCCTTCGCCCCCTCGACCGTCGCACGAAGCGCACCATCTTCCAGGGTGGAAAGTATCGCCTTGTCCATTGCCTCCTCGCTGCCGAAATCCACCACCAAACATTTCGGATTCGACACTGGCCAGCGGATACCGTGCAGTGCGTGACGTGTTTCCGTAGCTTCGCTGCAATTTTTTTGTAGGGAAAGGACAGAACAACATTCAAAAAATGCTCTCACCAAATACTTCAATTCGACACTTACTCTTCCGTTTCGTACTTGACGTAGCACTTGGATTTGATCTTGTCGATCCAGAACCCATTCTCCACGATCTTGCCAGTCCGTGCCAGCAGCCCCTTCAGCTGCAGCACCGTGAACGGGCGCACCAGGTTCGTAATGTACAGGATATTGCTCGTCAGATGCTTGGCCGGGCTCGGGGGCCGCACGACCGGTGCCTTTGTGCTGACCGTGCTACCATCATCGCTCACGATGCTGATCTTGCGCGTGAGGGCAATCTTTTCGCCGACCGGCTTCTGCTTCACCCCCGCTCCGTCACCATTGTTCGTCTCACCGTCCGCCGCCTCGTCGGTGGCGATGTTTTCCTTCTCCGCCGATGGCCGGCGTCGCTGTGGCAACGGTGCGAGCTGCTGCGGCTGCTGCTGCGGTTGCTGCTGCGTGACCGGTTCGTTCACCTCGCGCACCTTGCGCTTGACACGGTCCTTTTCGTTCTCGTCCGCGCTCGGCGCATCGTCGGCACCCTCCGGCTCGGACGACGAGTCCAGCTTCACGTCCGCCAGCGGGACGGGCTTCACGTCGGAAATGATGTTCTTCAGCGAGTCCGTCGAGATGGTAATGACGGCCGGTTTCGCGTCGGCACTCTTCGATGACAGCCAGCGACGTTTGCGCTGCAGCGGGCGAATCTTTGGCGCTTCTAGTGCCGCACCCTCCTCTTTGGGGCACTGCTGCTGCTGCTGCTGTTCCGCCGTGCCTTGCTGGTCGGTGTCCTTTATTTCACCCGCTTCTAGCTCCTCCTCGTTCGCGTCTTCTTTGCTGGGCGGCGAATCGTGTTTCGCTTTAGCGGGCGATCGACGATCGCGTGCCGTTTCGGAATCGTTTCTCTGCCTGCGATTCGACTCTACAGCATCATGCGAGTCGCGCCGCGGCTGCTTCGTGCGCGACGAAGCGTCTTTAGCTTCCTCCTCCGTGCCTGAGGTGGCTGCGTCCATCGATTCTTCTGCCCCGCCGGACGGTTCCTCCGGTTGCACCTCTCGTTCGCCCCTTTTCGCCGGCCTTGGGTCCGCTTTCTCCTCCATCTTTTCATCCTCCTCCTCCTCATCCTCTGCTCTTTGCTCTTCTTCCGGGGCACTTTCGTTGGAATCGCTTTCTTGCCTTGTTCGAGAACGATTGTTAACGACCGGTTTGCTATCATCGCGTGCATCTTCCGGCTCCACCGTCTTCTGTCTCTCGGTGTCTCTATTTGCTTCCTTCACTTCTTCTTCTTCCTCCTCTTCCTCATCACCATTTGTATGACTTACCTTTTCTACGCTGGCAGCCGCTGGTGCCTTCGACTCTGGCTCCGAATCCTGCCTGGCCGGAGGGCTTCGCTCGCTCCTCTCGTTCTGCGCTCTATCATCGACGCGTGCGGATGCCGTCGCTGTCTCGCTTCCGGTGTCTTGCTCGTCTGGGGCCACATTCTGTTCAGCCGTGGTCGCGTCAGTTTCATGCAGCTCTTCCGGCGTTTCTTCCGGAATCGGTTCCATCACCTCTTCGGACGCACCGGAATCAACCACCTCTTGCGGTGGTTCCTTCTCCTTCTGCTCCTCGCGCTGAACAGTTTGCTCCGTTTGCATTTCGGCACCATTTTCCTCTACCTGCTCCGCCACAATCGTCTTCTCCTGCGACTCTTTCTCCCGCCGACTGTTCCGGCGAGTGCGGGCCGGCGGTGTCTCTTCCTTCTTGCGCCGGGAAGGGGTGCTTCGGCCGCGTACACTGCGCCCCCGGCCAACACCTTTCCGGCTGGTCGTTTCCTCCTCGGAGCTACTGTTTTTCTCCTCATCCTGCGCACTGGTCGTGGCGGCGTACTCGTCCGTGTCCGGCTCCGGTTCGGGACTTTTCGACGGCGACCGACGGACCCGACCGCGGGTCGAACGGCGTGGGGTTGATTTTTCCGGTGTGCTTACACCACCACTTGCTTTACGGCGCATTGCTGGAAAAAGGGGAAAAGCGGCAACACTTTAGCAAAGAAGCGAATTTAGAAGCCACCATGGAGATGTTGTTGATGCGTTTTTTTTCTTCTTCTTGTCCCTTAGCACAATGCATGACCCCCTTCACCGGGCGGCCATAGCGCGAGATACGAAGTGAAAAACACAAACGCTGAGCGTAATTACCGTTTCGCGTGTCTCGTTCGCTGCTGAGAGAACACTTTCTGATGCACTTTAACCGATAAAGTAGGACAAAGTGGAATCAATTTAACCTTTTTTCACTGGTAATAACAATTAGGAATTGTGCCGCAAGCCGAAGCTCTACAGATTCTTTTCTATTCGCGTCCAATGAGCGACGGTCACCAGAGTGACCAGAAATACCGATTTATCTGTATTCCTACCGATTTTTTATCTGCCTACCGATTCACAGATGACCACCTTAACCGTAGAGTTGGCAACCAGATTTACACACGTAAGTTAACAACCGGCATACCAGAGTATTCCACACGTTTTGCTGCAAAAAATTACCGATTTTCATAGGTAAACAATGCTTTCTATACTTTAATGCTGTAAGCAAGTAATGCCGACCATATATTCTCTTCTATTTCATTTATACATTAAGTTTTTTTTTCATTTTTTTGATAAAAATAACGGTCAAATTGAAATTTGGAATCAATTGAATTCGACTCGAAAATAAGCACAATACGAAAAGAGGATGAAGAGAAACGTCATTCTCCATACAAAATGTATGGAATACCCGGGTATGCTGGTTGCCAACTTACGTGGTAAAGTTAAAAAAATTCAAAATAAAATACTTACAGGCTGTTTAAAATTACAACTTATGCACCAAAAATCATAAATTAAAAGTTGGGAGGCTACGGAAAATTTCAGGTCAATAAAAGCAATGAATCAAAAGTTATTGCAGTTCGAAGCTGAAAAAAATACCCGGGAATCCGGTTGCCAACTTAAAGGTTAAAACTACCAATTTTTCATTTCTCCTACCGAAAATCAAAGATATTTGATTTTCCTGTCGTTTAAGCTTAACCGTCATGTGTACAACCGCCTACCTACCGCCTATTTTTAGTATCGACTTAAAAATTTTAAAATGCCTCAGAAAAGATGTTTTCTACCCATGTGCAAAAACTATAAATTATTAAAAATGTTAAGTTTATATACCCTTCACAAATACAACCGCCTACCCGGGTAGGCCATACATTTTGTATGGAACAATAATGTTTTTCATGGTTAAAAGCGTATATCTTTTGAATTACTTGTTAGATTTGAATGAAAATTGTCTTCACACATAAGTTTCTTTCATTCCATGGGTTTCTTCCATTATATCAGCATGGAGGTCAGCTGCAGCCGTGTACGAAAAGCATGATGTCCAAACGCTATCCAAATCAAATATGCTGCGGAATATAAAACTTATGTAGCTCATGTGAAGATAATGGTAATATCGATACACTGACCTGTTATAAAATCATGATGACACACAAATTAAACAATAGCTGATAAAAGTTGTCGCAGACGCTTGGTTTTGTTGCCATCTACACACAAGCTACACACACGAAGCTTGACGAACTTTTTGACATAAGAAATGGAGGCGCCATGTACGTGACCATGTACAGTATGTCTCAAAAATTATCGTCATCAAGAGCATATTATTTTGCCCAAGAAAATATACATTTTTATGAAAAAATTTCTCATTTGCAAATATTTCATACCCTTTATCAAACTCTTCACATGTATTATTTGAAAATATGAAATATTAATTTTTTATTTTTAAATTCTTTTTTTATTATCACCGCAGCTTCAAATAGAGGAATAAAAGAAAACACATAGTTTTCAAACAGTTAATAAAAAATAGTTTGGTGTAAAAATAAATACGCATTATTACATAAATAAGAATGGAAAATGATTTTCCGAATATTGAATAAATTGGAAATGGTGTACATAAAATTTGAAAAACACTGTGTGTTATAGTAACCCGAATCGAAAAAAAACGAGTGTAACGGAATACGTCGTTATGATGTAACGCTGGCAAATGTCATATTCTCTTAAGAAACTCTATTTGATTTTTAAAGGCTTTAAAAAACTGTTAATAATCAAATAGAGTTTCTTAAGGCTACTTGGGGCAGCAATGAGATTATTGCCGGCGTCCGTCTTTGACACTTTGACAAGAGCCATCTCGTACCGATGTCATGCATTAAAAAGCTATAAAGATCCACCAAGTTCGGTACGCTTTCTTAACAAGCCTTCAAGTTCCATCATGAACCCTACACATAGTGCTAATCAGCCGCAAAGTTCCAAAAAGTACCATGTGCCTGTTAAAAAGCTCCTTAGTTCCGCAAAGTACCGTCTATCTCTTAATCAGCCACAAAGTACGATATCGGAATGATTTTTCGTTAAACAGCCCTAAATCAGCTATAAAGTACGAGCTGGCTATTTGGGTTATGTCTTTTTATTTTCTTTCAAATGTTGTATTACAGTTGTGTACAGTTAAATTGTATTGCTTGTTGTGTAACAATATACTGAAATTAACACTGAAATCACCTCTTTTAAAATGTTACCAACCACTACAAGCAAACGAAATAGAATTGGCTGAAAGTTAACACACACATTCATACTTTTGTGTTACTCATAGCGTCATAGTGTTACTGCCGAATAGGGATGGGAACCAACGGCTCTGGAATAACGTTTCAAGAGAGACGGCATTGTATAATAGCGTAAAAAACGAATCTATCATCTCGCAAGTGTAGAAGCTAACAGCCAAAGTGATGGTGTGATTGTTGAACAATGTCCAAAACTTATCGATTTTTTTTATAGATTCCTTTCAACATTATTTACTCAGCTAATTATGGATCTTCCCGATAAAAATATTTAAAATGATTTTTTTGGTGCAATCTGTAAAAACCGGCTCCGGAGCCGTGAGCGTGGAGTCGTTGGTGCCGAGCCGGCTCCGGAGCAGCTGGAGCGGAGTCAGCTTCGGAGTCGTGAGTGCGGAGCCGGCTCCTTTGGGTTGGAGTGGAGGAGGTTCCAAAATTGTCTGGAGCCTGTCGTAGCCGGTTTTTAATAAAACATGATGAGCATATTTTATAGATCATCAACATATATTTTTATACAATAATTTTATAAACAATTTAAAAATGTATATAACTTTTGAAACAAACGTAAGTAAAACTTAGAAAAAACTAATCATCCACTTAAAACATGCGGCCTGGCCAGTTATGGTGGTGGAGTTACAACATATTTTTGATTGAAAAAAATATTGATAGGATTTTTAAAATTCTAATTTTACTACGATATATTATAAAACATTATTATGAACCTTTAAGACAGTTTTCATTCAAATCTTACAAGAAATTCAAAAGATATACTCTTTTAACCACGAAAAACATCATTGTTCCATACAAAATGTATGGCCCACCCGGCTAGGCGGTTGTACGATAACGTAAAGTTTTTTGGTCGTACACAAGACGGTTAACCTACCGAGAACTACAGATAAAATGTTGGTGCTTCTACCGAAATCCGCCAATATAATCTGGCCACACTGACGGTCACACGGACGGACAGCTGCTGTCAGATCGAAATTTTGACGATTTATTATTTAGGGAAAAGTTATAAAATGTAGAAAAGCGAACATTGAGGCAAAATTTAAACTAAAATCAGAATTATTTTATTACCCAACACCTTTGGCAATACGAAAAATATCTTTAAAAATCGCAACCGTTTTACCAACGTTCAAATAAAATGACCGCTGACGTCCCTATGTGTGCTGTTGTGATTAGCAGAGCTTGATCGGCTTAAAAAAGTGAGAATTTCTCGTCCCGTATCGATAAGCAGACAAAACTAACTGCTTTTCCCGTTCTGTAGCGTCTTTTCAGGTAATTTATTGCTTTCATTAACGTATTGTTCAATTTAATAATGTTTTCCGTTTTCGTTAGACGTCTTTCAGGTAGCTAAGGGGGTGCTACAACACAATCCCCCTCCACCTGAGGCCAAGACAGGGTAAGGCAAGCAACAAAAAAAAAAAAAAAACGGGGTGGTGCCCACCGGAAACACAGCCGCCAGAGAGCTGCTCGATGTTACCGAAACACAGCAAAATGCCAGCAATTAAGGACAGCCACATCGTGAAGATTGCGGTCGAGTATGTGGACAACACGCCCCAGATGTACCCGCAGCTGATCGAGTTCGACCAGCGGCAACCGCTCGGTGCCATCATCCAGAACCTGTGCAGCTCCTGGGGCATACCGGACGCGGAAAGCTACGCCCTGCAGTTCGACGGCATCAACTACGTGACGGAGAAGAACCGGAACGAGGTGAAGAATGGGACGGTGCTGAAGTTGCGATTTTCGCCCTCGAAGACGACGAACGACATACTGGAGAAGCTGCGCAGCGGAACGGAGGACGAGAAGGTGGCCGAGCTGAAGGAGCTGCAGGTGCTGAGCGCGGACAATACGTTTGCGCTCGAGTTTATCAAGGAGCAGGGCCTGCGGCTAATCATTGCGCTGATCGAGGACGGGCAGTGTGAGGAGCGCATACTCGAGCTGGCGCTCTGCTCGTTCGTGCAGCTGATGGAACACGGTACCATCTCGTGGGACATACTGGAACCGTCGTTCATCATGCGGAACGTGGCGTTCATCAATGGGTCCTCGAAGCCGGAAATCATCCAGTCGGCCCTGTCCATCCTGGAGAACATTGTGCAGAGCAGCAACAAGTACGCGCTGGTCGAGAAGGAAATTACGCTCGAGACGCTGCTGAAGCTGCTGCGCGACGCAACGCGCACGCAGGTGCAGCAGAACGCCATTGCGCTGCTGAACGCACTCTTCATTAAGGCGGACGACGGCAAGCGGCGTATGCTGGCGGCGACACTCGGCTCGAAACAGTACCGCAGCGTGATCAACAGCGTCATCACACCGACGATGGGCGCCGAGATGGCCCACCAGCTGTACGTGCTGCAAACGCTTACGCTGGGTCTGCTGGAGCAGCGCATGAAGACGGCAATGGACGTGCAGGACCAGGACGCGCAGGAAAAGATCAAGGAACTGCGGCGGATAGCGTTCGAGGCGGACGGGATCGAACCGATGCCGGACGTGACGGCCCGCCGGCAGCACGGTTCCTCCTACTCGAGCCACTACAAAAAGCTCGGCTTCAAGTGTGACATCAATCCGGCGCAGGACTTTTTCGAGACGCCGCCCGGCACGCTGGCCCTCGACTGCATGATCTACTTCGCGCGCAACTACACGCAAAGCTACACGAAGGTGGTGCACGAGAACAGCTGCCGGGCGGACGAGCACGAGTGCCCGTTCGGGCGCACCAGCATCGAGCTGGTGAAGGTGCTGTGCGACATCTTCCGGATCGGCGAGTCGCCCTCCGAGCAGGGGCAGGAGTTTTACCCGATGTTCTTCACCCACGACCACCCGTTCGAGGAGTTTTTCTGCATCTGCATCGTGGTGCTGAACAAAACGTGGAAGGATATGCGCGCCACGACGGAGGACTTTGTGAAGGTGTTCTCGGTGGTGCGGGAACAGATCGTGCGCAGCATCGTAGGGCGGCCGGCAAGCCTGGAGGACTTCAAGGCGAAGATACACACGTTCACCTACAACACCATCACGACGCTACGCCAGCAGGAGCGAACGTCGCGCGAGGAGTGCGAATCGACCGCATCGGCCATTGTGAGCTTGAAGAAGAAAATTACCCCCGAGATCAGAGCGCTTATTAAGGAGCAGCGGCTCGGCTACCTGATCGTGGGCACACGGTTCTGCAAGTACTCGGGCGGCAAGCGCGAACGGGACAAGTACTGGTACGTGCGGCTGTCCCCCAACCACAAGGTCATTCACTACGGCGACTGTGACGAGAAGACGGTGCCGACGCTGGAGGAGCTGTCGAACAAGCTGCCGGTGATCGACATCCGCCAGATGCTGGTCGGCAAGGAGTGCCCGCACATGAAGGAGATGCGGTCGAAGAAAGCGTCCACGCCGCTCGGGTTTTCGCTCGTGCCGGAAAGCAGCGAGCAGCCGACGCTTGACTTTATTGCACCGGACGAGGCCACGTTCAACTACTGGACGGATGGTATCAATGCGCTGCTCGGGCAGCCGATGACGAGCAAGCAGCAGGAGGAAGACTTCGAGACGCTGCTGTCGATGGAGATCAAGCTGCGGCTGCTCGACACGGAGGGGGTGGACATTTCCAAGGATCCACCGGCCATTCCACCGGAGCCGGAAAATTACGACTTTTGCTTCGACAGCTAAGCAGCAGGAGCGGGATTAAACGAAGGCACAAGAGAGAATGTTAAACCAAAGGTTTATTTTGTATGGCAAATTTCCAAAAAAAAAAAAAAACGTGAATGCCACTTATTTTCGAGCATCCAAATTTAATACAGGTTTTAATTTTTGATACTTTCTCCCTCCATATCTTCCATATCGTGCAGCAGAGGGAAATGAAAAGAGGAAGAAGAAGAAACGTTCAATCGAGAGCAGCAAAGGAAGTAGTTAGGGCAAAAAACGAGGGACGATCTTGTAGTAAAAGCCAAATATTCCACGCAATATGTTATCGTAATCAGTTCTACCACTATTATAACTATGCTAATGCTACCCTATATCCAACGTATTCAACGCGCACATGTGCTATTTTATTAGTTTTACGAAAGGAGCCAACGGTTCGATTTCGGAAAGTCGTTCGTTCCGTTCCGCATTTACTCGACCTAGCTTTAAGACGAGGCAATGCACATTTTCTGTAAGCAAATAGCCAAAAGTATGTAAGCCTATCTCCCCATCCGAGAAACATTACTGCAAAATGGTCGGAAATGTAAGCAATGAGAGGCGCAAAAAACCCTCGGATATATATACGGTAATAAAAGTATATACACTTTTTGTATGAAAGTAAACTTTGACGGTGTTGTAAGAATTTAAAGAAAGAAATAAGACAGAAAACAGTAATATAGAAAGAAAACGATTAAGAAAGAAAACACAGTTTGAAATATAACAACAGTATAGCGAAATGAAAAAGAACAAAACTGAACTAAACATGTGAATACTTTACATTTGGTAACAACGGGGTTATTAGATTAGTCCGAAAGTAAATTTGAGGGGAGCAGTAAGTAATAATAAATACTAAAATAATTTAAGATGGAAAGAGGATCGATAAATAGTAGCATTAATGTGAAAATACAATAAAAAATATTAAAAAAGAAAGTACAACAATAAATTTCAACCATGTTTTAAGAGATCGAA
The DNA here is from genome assembly GCF_017562075.2 of Anopheles merus. Lineage (NCBI taxonomy): Eukaryota > Metazoa > Arthropoda > Insecta > Diptera > Culicidae > Anopheles > Anopheles merus. Next base: position 28,902,281 of record NC_054084.1, on the reverse strand, counting down.
GAAAGAAAACTTGGATACATTAAAGCAAAAATATAGAACAAAAAAGATAAAAAGAAAGTAGAACAAACGAAAGCATGAAAATATAAACTAACAAAAAGAACAAGTAAAACCAATACAAATAGGTAAAGAAACAAATAAGGTAAACAAGCAAACAGATGATATTAATTCAGTTTATTTTCAAATAAAAACGTGTGTAGTGTAAGCGTTTATTTTGCTCTCATGTATTTAAAAAAAGGAAAAAAAAACGTTTCAGGTTAAAAATATTACAAATATTAAACCACATAACGGATAAATAAAATGCACCATATCGCGCAACAACCTTTGCTTTGGTGCGTAAAATACAATCGCAATCGAAAAACGCAATACACTAATAGCATCCATCTAGTAACAACTCTCTCCCCCTAACAGCCCAACCTGGCTCAAAACAGTTTCTGCTGCTTCTTCAGCTCCACCTGCTTCCACTTGGGCAGCTCCTCGAACTCGTGGTACGTCATGCTGAACACCGTCACAAAGTCGTCGTGCGTCAGATGGATCTCCTTGCGCGTCGGATTGACACTGGCCGGCAGATTGGCCGCATCGCCCCGCAGCATATCCAGCGGGTACTTTTGGTATCGGTCGAAATCATCGCCACTCCCATCATCACTCCGCACGGACGAGCGGGGCACGGGAATGGGAGCACCCGGCAGCCGCCCACCAGCTCCAACACCGTTCGGATATTCGATTTCGCTTCGCAGATTTTCATACAGCACACAAGACTTCGCAGGAGAGGGAAAGCAAAATGACACTTCCATTAGTATACACGCTTAGTGACCGTCAAAACGCTTCACTTACCTCAAAACGCTTCCTGTCCCAGCTGTCAAAAAAGCCCACGAACGTGATCGGTTCCTCACCCTGCCGCACGGCAGCGATCGGCATCGCCGTATCGCGCTGCACCGGATGCGTCGCGATCAGCTGCCTCGCCAGCTCCCAACACTGGGCCCGCTCTTCCACCACCGTCTGCTCCCCAATCCACACGTACACGATACTGCCCGCATCCAGCAGGAAGATACTGTCCGGCCGAAGATCCTGCTGCGAAAAGCCAAAGATCTGTCTCAACGTTGGCTTTCCATCCTCCAGCAACTGACAGCGGTACAGCCCAATCACCGCCCGGTCCCACGTCTGCGCCACGTTCGTCTGTACCGCGGGCGTGATAATATTGCCCGCCGTGGTCGTCTTCTTCAGCTGCTTCAGGAACTTCTCGCCCACCGAGTTGAAGAACTCGTCCGTCTCATTGCCCTCCATCACGAGGCTGTACTCCCCGAGCTGGCCCGCGATCGACTTTGCCATCTCGCGCGAATCTCCCGTCGAGTACTGGCCGCACCAGATCCACACCTCATTGTCCGGCGCCTTCAGGATGTAGCAATCTTCCGGATAGTACAGCGTCTTGCTCGACACCTGCACCGCCTTGCAGGTGTAAGTCGCATTCCCCACCACCTTCAGCACGAAGCTCGTCGGGTACTGGCGTATGTTTACGACAGCGCCCGCCTGCTCCAGGCTCGGATCTTGCGCATTCAGCACGATCAGTGACCCCTTGAAGATCTGCAGAAAGTGGGGCGGCTCCATGCCCTCCGCAATGCGTACCTGTACCACGTTCTTCTTCAGATGCTCGCACAGCTCGGCCAGGAACGCTTCGCCAATCGTACGATGCTCGGGCGGTGCGTTCAATCCACACCACAGATAGACCACATTACGGATCGAGTTTGGCAGTGAACCGTTCGCGTTCTCCGTACTGCAAGCGACCTCGTAGTGCACCGCGTAGCAGTTGCCCGAGTAGAACGTTTTTGCGTACTTGTTCGGGATCTCTTTCACCTCATCGATGCCGATCTGGTACACGGTCATGTCGCCCGACCCGTCGTCCATCAGCTGTATCTTGGCCGCCATCCGGGGGCGCTGTATCAGTGTCAGTGCGTCAAACTTCTCCGACAGCCCCTTCACCGTGTTCCCGTTAATGTCGGCGCTGGTCCACGCCGGGAAGAGGCTCACAAACTCGGCCGGCTCAAGGCCATCAATAACGCGCGCCACAGGTGTGCCCGCGGGGTAACCCTTCTTGATGACGTACCCCCGCACATGGCGCATCGCTTCTGCCCGGTTCTGTTTGTGGGAGCTGCGCCCAATCCAGATCCAGATCGCTTGCGGGAAGTAATCCACGATGTAGATACTGTCCCGCCCGTACAGATCCGCTTGCTCGAGCGCACCCGTCTTTACCAACTCCACCCGGAACACACCGTTCACTGTGTCACAGTGGTAGAGCTTCAGCAGCCGCTCGGCGACGGTCGGTGTGAGGGGCATCGGTTTGACGAAGCGTTTGGCCAGATTTAGATACCCGTTCCAGACCTCCTTCCGGGCGATGCTCATCGACTGCTCGTAACCATCGTCCACGATCGCCAGCTCGGCAATGGCGTGCTGTTGCTTGAGCCGTTCACCCATCCGTATGCCAAAGATCCGCTCGACCGAGCCGGTCGAACGACCAATCCACACGAACACGATCGTTGCCGTCTGGAGGATCATCACCTGACCGCTGTTGAAGCACTGCCAGCTGATCGTTTTCTGCTGGACGCAGCGTTGTGGAGCTGTCCCGGAAATTTGATACAGCCTTGGGTCGGTTGGAGTTGAAGATGCATCGCTACCTGAATGTACACTTCAGGAGAGGGAGTTAAAAAAAGATCTTGTAAGAAATTAGACACATTGGGATATTCAACGTGACCCACACTTACAGGATACCGTCATCCTTGAAGTAGGACAGAAAGCGTATGCCCTCGTTACCCTGCGACTCCCGGAACTGCGTCGTTTTGTGGTCGAGATGCAGATCCAGCTCAATTATCTTGTACGCCGCAGATTTCGAACGTTCTGCAGGAATGTTAGCACCAAGCCAGAAGTGAATGTTGCGCTCGATTGCCGCCCCAGCAGTTTTGATTTCACGGCTCTGAGAAGATATAATCACTGTTGACGATACTACCAGCCATTCGAATTCTTCGAAGATCTACTCACAATAGTGCTCTTGTCGCAGGTGGTCCCCGCAAGCGACGCAGCATAGATGACGTACGCACACTCGTCGTAGAACGTACCGTACTGTTCCTTTGGCAGTGTCTCCACATGATCCTGCTGGATGCGCCAGACGTGGAAGCCGATCGAGCGGGGACTAATCTTCCGGAACGCGGTATCAATCTTGATGTCCTCGTACACCGGACGCTTCTGATCCTACATGGAGTGACATTAAGGGTGAGGAATGTTAGTGATGTTTGCAGTTGACAAAAGCGTAAATTGACTATAATTCCGAGATATACGGTACATGTACACAGTAACTGTTTGGAGGATATTGCATCTGGAATAACACATCACTCATCACATCAAGGTAGAAGCCACAACGTGGTAACCATGCAGACAACGACAACGATGATGATGATGATGATGTTACGCTTCGGTGGAGTGGAAAATCGACGCCTACTTTGCTGTTTCGTAGATCGCGCGAGCGCGACACAACCTCCAAATATTACCCCTACGCGGCCATTAGAGGTGGTGGTCTACTACACCGAACCGGTAAAAAATGGATCGACAAAACGGGCATTCTCCCACCACCACCCCATTTTAGAAGCGCACCGGTGCGAAAGCAACCAATCCATCAATTTCCAACGTACCCGCATACAAGAGCCTCCCAAAACCCCAATGTACCAATGTGCCAATGTTGGAGGTTAATGACTGACGAGGCACCAGACGCTTAACACGGGCGGTTTATGACGCTGGTGCTACGGGTAATGCACTGTGCGGGAGCAAAACAGTGATCTTCATTCAATATGGAGCAAGGTGTGTCTTTGAAAGGGGTTTTGTTGAACTTGTGCAGTTGTGGGAAAATCCACAGCTTTGTGGAGATGTTGCGTGTTGCGATCGGAGGCATTGTGTTCTGGTAGAATTTCAATCTATGACCGTACACCATGTAAAGTAGTCGATCATAGGCAAGATCGTGTGCCATTCATTGGTCAATATGATTAAATTGGACTGCAGGGTGGAGTCAATTCGTTGGCCTATATCTGATTTGCATTGTTTTAGAGAAGCCCTTTTGGGGGAGGTTGCATCATTGCATGATCGATACACATTGTTGCAACGGAGAGTCAATAAATCATTTTGCCATACATGACAAGGTCTTGATCAAACAAAGGGCCGCTAGAATTAAGCTAGAAACCAACATTGTACAGCGTGCGGCTCTTAGAATGATGACTTTTGAGCTCCGAAGAATTCCTTGAATACAAAACATTCGTTGGGTTTTGTTGAATTGAAAACTACAATCAAGATGATGACGATTTCATCGTATTGGTTGGTTGGTTTCTGCTGAGCTCCAATCATTCCCAGATTAGCATTTAAATTGATTGATTTTTGTGAATTGAAACCAGTTAACTATGGAGATCTTTATTTGATCATGTGAGGAAATTAGAGCATATTTGCATATTGGATATCCAATTGAAAGATTATAAAGCTATTGCTACTAATCCATATTAACATTTAATTAGTAAAATTGTAAAATCTCAAGCATTCATCTTTAACCACAACCCTGCCAAATCAATAAACTTGCAACTTGCTGCTTTCCTTCTACTCGAAACGCAGCACCATTTCTACACCTCCACTCCATTTACACCATTTCCCAGCGAAAATGTACCATTCGGAGATGATTGATGGGTTTTCCTTTATTGGCGCCCGTTTCGTTTTAGCCAGCCCCCAGCCCAACCCATCCCAGCTCACGCTGCCCAAAATTTATGCAAATTGGTCACTTTCGTTCGACTACTACCATTAAAAGCTTTGTTTAATGTGAATGGATCAGTACACCGAGCGGGAGAGCGCGGTTGATAGAGCCTTATACTTACGGGGCGTTTAATTAGATGTGCCGTGTGCCTATTATTACAACTTTTTCGTACTTTACCGTGCTAAGAGGGATGGTGGTAAAAAAGGGAAGCAAAGAGGGACCACATTCAAACGCACATAAACAAAAAACAAAACCTGCCACTTGATACTTAATCTTTTAGCAAACTTCACTATTTAGACGATCCACTAATGGATGGGGTATGTTTTTTCTCCCCTTTGTGGCACACACATTAACGATTCGTCTTCCTATCGGCCGCCCTCCCCCTTTCTTTTAAACGCGTTTTAACGACCTTCGCTGGTGGTAATTATGCTGCATTTACACCTGTTGCTGCTGCTGCTGCTGCCGTTGCTGCGTCGGTATTTGATGTTGACGGTTGCAAGCTAATATTCATGGGGGGAAGGCAGACATGTAGCATGTTCATTATGCTTCGTTCGCTTCGGTTCTCTCATGGACATGGGAAAATGTAACTGTGAAAACCACCAGTGAGTGTGGTTTACCGAAGGGAAAATTGACGTGAGGCTGTCATTTCCACCCCAGCAGAGCAGGTTGACCGGTGCTGTTGATCATTGCACACGCATTCACGAGGTTCGTCGCTTGTGGTATGATTTAAATCCCACCCGCAGTCGTACGGGCGCCTGTGTTGACGCGGAACGGAACGGTTGTGCGATGTTTCGAACATTTGCTTTACCATTACTCAGACCGTTTGCCACTTGGGACACAGGAGGAAGAAGGTGAGAGATTATGCAAAGTAGGGTATGCAAAATGGAGAAAGAAATGCAGAGGAGGGAAAAAGAGCATTTGTACTGGCACCATTAGAAAGAGCGTGATGCCGGCGGGAGGGCCGACCATTGACCGCTGGCTCGGTTGCCCGATCGCTCGAATTTGCATGCCTGAGCGGGTGCAAAGTGCAGCGATGCACAGTCGTGTGCGGCAGGTTGCTGCACTCGATCTGCATCGAAGTTGCCCGGGGAGGAAGTTCCGTATCCACTTCCAAAGGAGAGAGGACGACGGTGACGGCTGTTATTCCGTTGTTTTACAGCCGATTTCTCATGCCGTGTGCTAGTGGTGGTAGTGGTAAGCACATAAAAGAAGTGCAATTTTCCGCACCGAGAAATCGTCATGACGAGTCTGTCTTTTTTTATTGCCATCGCTGCTCTCCACTTTCAATTGGCGTGATGGATTGAGATATGCACAGCGGTCGGTGCAGTGCAGTAAGCCACCAATGCAAAAGTGTCTATCGTGCTCGATGCAATGTGCATTTCACAAGTAAATTATGAGTTGAATTGAAGCTTTTTTAAACTTTTTTGAAGTTATATATAAGTAGCTATGGATTCATAAACCATCTTTTGTCAATTAATTAAGTTTAATTCAAAATAAAACAAATTATAAACAATAAAAAAGCAGTAATAAAAGATACATAACAAATAAGATTTGAATAGGTTTAACTGTTTTCAAAAACTTCTTTAAACTACATTCAAAATAACTTTATAAATTAAAACATCAGAATTTACTTCACGATATTTAAAAAAAATCAACAATATCAAAGATAAGAAAGATACTATATTTAACTTAACCTTATAATAAATAAATAAATTAAAACAAAAAAACACAAAAACCATAAAAACATTAATATCATTCGAAGCAACGAAAAATATCAAACACAAAAGAATAAATACAAAAAAATGGAAAGCAAATCGTATGTTTCCAAAAACTTCTGTAACAACAAAGAAGTGCTTTACATTAGTGAAGTAGAAAATTAGTACATGTTTTCACTTGATTTTCACTTTTTACAGTTTTATTTTCTATTTCCTGTTAGAAATTCTATTTTTAAAAATAAATAACACTGCAACAGTTTACAGCTCAATTTGTAAGCCTATTTGTAATTTATAAACAATTGATAAGGTCGTCTCCGAATTGACAACCCTCAACCACTCTGCATGTCAAGCTGCAATCGAGCAGGTGTCACGCAGGCTTATCACACTTCCTCATTAGCGCGAATAACATTCAACCGCAGCGAAGCGATTCTCGTCCCCATTAGTACGCAAGCGTCAGTAAGCCATGTACTAACGTTGACGCTGCGTTTAATGCGTTTATGCCATGCAACATCACCGATTGGATGCACACACAACAGCAACAAAAAACCCCAGGCGCACGCGCCCGTCATCACCCAGCAAATCAAGCGAAAGAAGGAAAGGTGCTGAAACGGTGCGCAGAAATTATGATCGATCGTAAAATGGTCCGGTTTTTTTTATTATTCCTTCTTCTTTTTGCCTCTTCCATTGCCTTGCCCCTTTTGGCTACGGCCACATTCGCCACACCGAGCGAGAAGCCGGAAAACTACCGGCACTATTAAATTCGCCAACGACGCTATAGTAGCGACCCTAAGGGGGGGAAAACCCCCTTCGCGAAACCAAATCAACGTCAATTTGTCGGTCGGATTTTACAAACCAACCCAAACGCATCGATGAGGCGAAACGAAATGAAGCAAATATACATACAGTTTTGCCGGAAGTAAGATCATCTTAATAGGAAAGAAAGTCTCGCCGTGTACGCGCGGGGTTTTTTTCTCTCTCGGAATTGTAGTTATGTTTTCCCCCCTTAGGCTTTCTGCTAGCAATATTTAGCCATGGTCAACTTATCGTAATCGAGGTTAGGCTTAAGCAAATCGTTCGGTCTAAGAGGGTGGAGGGCTTTCTGGGAAAAGGCGCGCAAGCGAAAGAGAGGATCATTAATTAATTAATTTTGGCCATTCCAAATGGAAATGGATGCGTCTAGTTACGCGTGCCCGGCCGGCTTCCGGAAGCGCTGGGAAGCTTTAATTAAATTTATTTGGTTGCCTTTAACGCTGTGTTTGCCGATCGTTTAACAGGTTTGGATGATCTCGTTTTTGGGGTTTGCAGTTTCACCCTGACAAGATGACACAGAGATAGAGAGGCAATGAAAGCAAATTATATTCAAATGTTTCAAATGGGAAATTGGATAGAAAGTACAATATTTTAGAGAAAATTTGGGAAAGTTTTGTGAAAAACTGGAACTATTTAAGACAACACTCGCCACACCACTTCGATCGCTCTTGATCTTACCACTGATTGACGTATTCTAGCTCACAAACACAAAAAATCGTTTCATGTAGACAATTTGAGCAAAACAACGGCTCTAACCTTTAGCGGCCATTCCCAGCAAACACAACCACGGCCATGGGGAATGGGGCTGTTCGTTCGTGCCTGATCACCACAATGGCACAACAGCCAGGGCGGACGGATAATTGAAAGGTTTGCATTTCCTTCGTGAGTTGCTTTTTTTTCTGCAGCCCACCTTTGCCATATTGTAAAGCACGTAAGAACATCCCTAACCTTCCCCGCAAGACATGGTAGAAGATGATAAATAGCGGGACTCGGTTGATCGCTATGGGATGGGAGCTGATTGAAATACGGCGAGTGGGATGAAATTATGGAATCGTAAAGTAAGGGGTAGGGCAAATTTGCTGAATGCAAAGTACGCTCGGAAAGCAATAGATCATTCTGAGATAAAGTTGCTTCTTTTTGTCGGGTTCGTCGCCTGAAGCGATAAATCTTAGTGACGCAAATTAGACGGGTAGATTGATTGTGGAGCTGAATCGTGGAGAGTGTAATGAGGAAAAAGAAACAATCGTTTTCCTCTTGCAGCTGGATTTTGATTGATAAAATATCATTTCATAGTTACAAAGGAAGGAATATGAGGGAAAAGCTTTATTAAAATGAAATTAAAATGAATAAAGCAGTTTAAAGCAGTTTAAAGTATTTTTTGTTCTTTTAAACGATCGTTGAAAGGTTTTTGGCTGATCGTTTAACTTTTCTTACGTAATGTTACAGTCCAAAAGCTGTTTTATCGTAAATAATCATGGAAAAATGGATAAAAAGACGTGCGAAAAATACTCATTCCACCAAATTATTATTTTTTGTTTCATTATCATTGTTTTAATCATATCTTCAGTACTTTAAGTACATCACAAACACTTTCATATAGTTATGACCTAGTGGAGCTTGGGCATCTAAAATATACTGTTTAAATTGAAGGCATTGACACCGTTATCATCCATTTTCTGCCAACAGAACGGATTATAATAGTAAAAGTATAAAAGTAAAAACTTAAAAATAAAAATAAAATGAATTGAAGTGCTTCGCCAATTTCTTTGTGATATAAACAAAGACACAAAACCATTACCCTGTGCCAGCTATAATCCGAAGAAATGTGTTCCCTTCAACAACAACAACAAAAAAAAACATTAAACTACCAGCACACAATAGATATGCATAAAAGTGTGTGCAACAATTTCGTTCCGGTAAAAGAAAACGGCCGACCTTCAGGCGCACCAGAAATCCTACCCCCCAGGCTAAGCCACCCCGTAGCAAACACATAAATAATGTAGCCCCGCTGTCGTTTAAATGGAACAGCGCCGTTCTGTGGCGGCCTGTCTGCCTGATACTGCTTTTAGGATTAAATTTTTATGACTTCCTTCTTTCCAAGTGCCCTTAAGTGCGCTCTGGCCCACCCGCTTTCCGTTACTGTGGGTGGAAGAGTCTGGATGGCAAAAAATACAACAAAAAAATACAAAATAGAAAGAAGGAAGTCAAAATACAAACGACCACAAGGGGAGGGCCACAAAGCAGTGAAAGGAGTGAAAGAGGTGAAATGAAACAGTAAAACGTGCAACATTGCAATCGGCTCAATCGGTACGCCGGTCAGGAATAAAGCACGCCATGCAGTGGCAGGGAAGGGCTTTGCTGTTGTCGGTTAGCCGTTGGACGGATGGAAAACTCTTTGCGGTAAAACGAGAGCAACATCAATGTGGTTCCGCCACCGTTCCTGAGCATAGTGCAATCGGTGGTACATAATTTTGACGAGCTGGTTTTACATGCGTAATAAGAATGGATGTTGGAATGGCTTGCATGAATCGTGTACCAGCGGTAGTTATTGATCATTAGCATAGGGAGGTTCGGTGGGAAGGGAAGACACAAATAAAGAAGCAATTGTGGCTAGATATGTAAATATGTTTGTAGAAAACAAATCTAATTGGATCTAAATCTTCGATAATGTATTCCTATAATCTCCTAAAACGATTAGATTATCAAACAATTTGCTTGGATCTAAAGATAAAATTAAAGAAAAAAGCGATAAGCAAGAGCTTTAATGGGTTCCACTTAAAAAAGCAGCGATAAAGTCACACCCAACACACAGCTCCCAACAATACGTACATAATCTTTCTGATTTATATCCAGTATCTGCATCTTGGCGACTTGGCGTTTCTCACACGTTTTTTCACGGGCAGACAACAAAGCGCTCTTTCTGCCCAATTAACCTGCGCAAACGTTTTGCTCTCTCTCACACACACACACACTGCTTATCAACCTAAAGCTTTAACTATCACGATAAAGTTGACGAGTTTGCCACAGAGTTCACGCTGGCTAATTGCCACCGCCTAAGAAGGGAAGAGAATATCTTCTCCAAGAAACTATCACACAAATCACAAACTAGCTCACTAATCGCTCCAGGAAAACATGTCCACTTTTCTACCGCGTATGCACTGCGCGTGTGTACGTGCGTTTTGAAGCTTCTTGTTCACTTCCCGGCCAAGTTTCCACCGCAGGGGGAAGAAAATACAACTATGCTTCCAACTGTGCGAAAGATGATTTTCTTTCTTCACTTACACCACACGACACTGCACGACACAAACCAATTAGTCCCAATTGCAGTTTGGCGCTTTGCAAAGCAGGAAATGAAAAGAACCCGCAGGGGGACAGTGAGCGTAAAACGAACCGCAAACAACAACAGAAAAAAAAAACAAAAAAACAAAACCTAAAAGCGAGCACAAAACGCGAACAAACGACTTGCGCGCTGCTGCAAGCGACGAACGTTGCGCACCGAGCGACGATGCTGGAATGAACCGTACGGTGCGGGCTCAGCGTACTCGGAGCCGGACCCCGATGGAAGAAATCGACGGTCCATGAAAAAAAAAATATGCTGCATGCGAGGTCGGGGTTTTCAGTTTTGTTTCCCTCCCTTGTTTACGCTGCTCGCCGTTTGGTGCTCCCACGGGCTGCATTCGGGTGCTGCAGATTTCCGGCGTGGCAAAAGTAAACCCCTATCCGGCCACATCCGTTTGAGGGGCCGGCAGTTCTGGCCCCCAGGAGTCCACTGCCGGTGGTAGTTTTGGCCAGTATTAGTGTACACTTTGTCACGGTCAGGGCTGTGTCATAGCGCCCTGATGAGATGATCCGTTTGATGTAACCGAGGCCGAGATGAGGCCAGAGGCGAGTGAAAGGCATTGATAAGGGTTTCATTACAGTATAATGAACGCTTTCCGATCCAGTTTGGCCAAGTCCAAGGCCAAGTGAAGGCCCTTTGGGTAAATGGCTTTTGGGCAAAACGAGCTCAGATGTATTGATATTGTCAGAGTTGCAGTTCTGATAAGCTAAGCAATGCTATGAAGCATCTAATTTTAAAATTGAAAGATGCTCTTGTTAAACCAACTTAGATTTTTTTAAGAACAAAATGGATCAAAGGATGAACATTTTATTCGAAAAGGCATCTTAATTGCATTTGAAATTGATAATTCTGCAAATTAATACTAAAAACTAACAATGACTATTAAATATTAAGCAATTCAATCGAAGAAGTATTATAACATAGCCAACACGATGCTTGTTTTTGAATATTTTCATTTGTTTCATAACTTCTTTACATTGTTAAGCTCAAAGCACGATCATGTGCTAAACGATGTATCACGCAACAGCGTGGTCTAATTCCTAATTGTGTTTCCTTGTTTCTTTAATATGTACGTGAAAAAGCTCCGATAGCAAATCTCTTGATTGATCCCTCAACAACGACATGCACAACATGATATACATATTCCTGAACCAAACGACACGATCTGCGGATGGCGGATTTCGATTCCGTTTCGTTTCCGAGCACGATCTCGCATGAAGACTTACGCATGGGACAGAAAGCCAGAAAGTTGAATTGAAAAGTCTTTCTTTGCCCATCCATCACCCAGACATGGGGAGGTTCTTGCGCGTGCTGCGGGTGTGTGGCGGATGCGGAGGGCTAATCTACCATTGAAGCTGTTTTCGAAATTGATTGAGTAATGAACCGTAAATAATTCGATTTGATCGCTTTTCGAACGCCGTTCTGGCCCGCCATTACCGGCGTCATTACGTTCTTGCCGCTACGGTTCCCTGAGCGCGCAAGGGGAGCACATGATCGTGCAAAGGTAAGAGAAGAGGGACGGGGAGCGTTTGATGCTCTACTCACGCACCAGAAAACACAATGCCCGTAACACGAACCGCGGGTGGCAAAGGGAAGAAAATCCCTTTCCAGCCGGAAAGAAAGAGCGTTTTCTTCGTGACGGCGAAGAAAAAAAAAAGGGTTGACTCAGAAGTAGCGCCACACGAAGCAAAGCGGAGCGGCAAAGAAAGCAAGGCGCGAGTGCTACACAGTCGATCATTCTTGTGCTTGAGAGTTCATTGAACCGATAAATTACACGCGACACACGCGAGCGCATTGGCGAGCGCGGTTGGAAAATGAAAATGTAAAACATACGGAGCGCGCGCGTGCGGATGCACTTTCCGGCCCTTTTGGCAGAGTAAAATCGGGGGGCCCTTCTTAGAGGTGTTAAAGGGGCACGATCCGTGTCAACGGTGCCTTTTGTTAGGCGGATTGTGGGGGGGGGGGGACAACACACACAGACACAGACGGACAGACAGAGCAAGCGTTTTGCGGCATGTTTGTCTTGTGATCGTCGATTGCACGCGCCTGTAAGTTGGGCCTTTCTTTCGCAACTTCCTACCAGCGCATGCCCTCGCTCAGCTAAGGAGGGAAATGTAAGGGACAATAAAAACAGAACAGCCCCATGCCCGCATAAGATAATTCATCCTCATAAAAAGGGGAGTAGAAGCATAACGGGCCCCCTGGAAGGAAAGGGGCGATATTCTTTGTGTTTGTTTAGCAAGCAAGAAAAGTTCAAAGCATTTGGCCCCTTCCAGCCCCTTTTCATTGGCAAACTGTAGCGAATGTGACACAAGGGGAGTTAAATTTAGTTTGTCGTCCCCGTTCATTTTTACAATAGGTACATATCGAACGGTGCGTTTGCTCTGGCAAGCTTTCCTGTGATGATCGAGCGAATTGCACACAAATCAAAGGGACCAACCCCTTGGACAGGGGACCGTGTGTGTGTGTGTGTGTCCGGGATTGTAGAGAGCATAAAAGTAGGTAATTGCAACGATTGAAGTAAAACTAAAGGAACACATTGTTGCACAATGGGCTAGGTGTGTCAATTGATGCTCGGAGAAGTTGGAAACATGATCAAAGTGAAATGCTTTTAGCTCTCTATCATTATCGAGTTGTAGGTAATAGCATGGAAATAATGGATAGAAAAAAGCGAATTTCAAAAATAGGAAAAAAGTTTTCTATTTATACAGAATTAATATCTACAAAATGAATTTATGGTAATCAAATTACTAATGATTATAATTTAAAAAAAAACAATAGGGGAAGGAAGGTAAACCTTGGGATATATTAATAGAACGACCAAGAAAATATGCATACCTTATATTACGTTCATGTTTTATAAAAAAATGTGTTGAAACTTTTGAGTTTTTATCGATTTTTATATTTTGTTTTGTTTTGTTTCATGAAAAAAAAACCTGTTTTTTCGAGCAGTTTTGAAGTGTTCAGGTAAGACGGACACTTAATATAAGAAAGATGGACACAAAGAAGGATTTGATAGACCCCTGTAGAAATGTTGGAAATTTAAAAAGAAATTTAATTTAACAATATTTCAACATATTCCATCGCTTTTCACGTCCTAGTACGTACCAAAACCAATTGTAGGCCTTTTGCAATGACGGTTCAATTAAGCCGTGAATTTAGGAATTATAAGCGCCGCTTGTAACATATTCGAATAATTCAGAATCTAATGCATTTCGATTACAGAACCTAAGGATCGGGCACTAGCAGCGGACATTGCTTCAGTTTACAGAACAACAGTCTAGAACTTCTTTATACAAAATTACACCATGGAAAATAAGCGACCCTAGCATTTTTGAGTGATTTTTTTTTGAGTTGGTCAAGTCGTGGCAAGATATTGGATTTCGTGAAGCGAATTCGGTATCCACCTTTCCCTACGACAAAGTGTCCGTCTTTCTCGCTTTGCTGTCAGGATACTTAAACCACCAGAAAACAAGATTTTTTATTACTTTCATCCTCGTTATTTCATCAGTTTTTGCTTAATAATTGCGTTAACTCATTCATGTAATAAAAGTTCCGAAAATATTTCGAATTTCTCCAATACAAGTACAAGTCCATACAAGATCGAGCAATTAATATGAATCTTTTAATGAAATGTTCTTGTCTTTGTCTTTAGCTTTTTTGAAAGAATGATTTCATTTGTTTTAGTAGTTTTCTCTTTGCCTGGAATTAAAAAAAAAACCCTTACAACCTTCAGACTGTTTTAAACCCTCTTTTTCACAACTAGAAGCCTCCTCCTCCAGACCAACCAGCATGCAGTTCCCAAAATTAATATCCAAAAATTGTACAGCCCGCAATGTAATCACTACCATTAGCCACACTGCTCAACGCTTCCAAATTAAAACCCGAACGATTTGGGTGTAAAGTTTTACCTTTCAAGAGGCCAAACCATCCCGCAGCCGGAGCAGTAGCACTCAGCACCGGTCAACGCGAACGGAGACGCGTCTTCACTCTCCACCAATTATCCAGTATGACGAATCGTGTGAATCGTTCCCGACGCTAGCAACCGGAGTGCAGGAAACGCCAGTTCGCCAGTCTAATGGCAGTTCCGAGAAGATGACGATGACCCTTCCCCCGCTACGGTCGTTATGCTAGAAATTTGTAATCTTTTCCATCTTTTCCATCTCCTGCGCTTTTCCTTGATTCGCTGTGTCCGCTACAGTGCGGAAAGTATCGTTTGGATTTTGAGAGAATCCGTATGCTCTTCCTCCCTTACAGAGAAGATTCTTTTTTGACCGAGAACTTCTTGGCTCAGCAAGTTTCCCATCGTCTGGCATCATCGTTATGTTCCGTACCATTATTTCTGTCCCAAAAATGACAGAAAAACAAGTTCGACACACGTCGGTGATTCGATTCGAGATTGGAGCGCCTTGTCAACACCTTCATTCACCGGTGATGGTTCACGCTTCATCACGCTTTATGTGGGCAAGAAGTGACGCGTATAATCGCGAGCGATTTGGAGCCACGGGATTGGTTGTTTCTTACCGTGCCGAGGGGTAAATATAGCACACATTCCTTCACCCGCCAAACTTTTATTATGGTTACGGCATGGGCACTGGCGGCTTTGACCTTTCCCAGCGTGGCACCGGTTCGTATATACACAACTGCATGGGAGGGGAAGATAGCACGCCTCGCAAACAGTACAACAGAACCGTCTAGCTGCTGCCACAACGGAGCGCTCGTTGTTGGATGTGACTGCAACGATAAACATGCGCCCCACACACCCTTCAAACGCTTGGGAAGAGGGCAGTTTGTACACGAAAGCATCAGACACGCTGGTAGGGCACGGAATGGGCTTTCCTCCTTTGCCGTGCAGCACCAAAGAGCAGCCCCCACAATTTGCCTTTGCCAAACACGTCGTCGTCTAACGAGAACATCAGCTGTTAAGGGGAAAGGCAATAGGCGCGGATGAGCTTCGATCGACAATTTTTGCGCAACGATGCCGCGTCGATCGCGTTAAAGAAGATCGCTTCGGGAAGCGGGTACACGCGGTAAAGGGCCGTGAAGAAGATCGTGCCTGAATTTTCCCGCCAGGGGTTTGGCATTACACAGCTGGCATTCAACGTGAATGGAGGAGAGTCAAAGAAGATTGAAAGGTATCGCGGCGTGGCAATAGAGCACCATGCCACTTTTTCCAATTATGTATGGAAAAACGAGGATTGCAGTGGAAATAAAAGGAAGAGAGAGATGATTCGAAGGCAGAGGGTAAAAAATTGATCAACGTGCAAGCATTGTGATTGTCGTGAGATGGGTGCGTGCGCGTGCAGTCGATAAGATAGAGATATATGTGTTTAAGTCCTGTAAAATGTACGTGAACATTATTTCTTGTTTATTGTATTTTTTTTCTGTACTTCCGCTAATTTTGAATATTAATCATTCATGCATAGTAATTACAAATTATTATTTATTTTAAAAGATGTTCACTGTACCCGACTTCATCTCATCAATTAAAGAAGATTGGATCACGGGTCCAGATTAGGTTACGATCGACAACCTTCGTTGTGTTAGGCCGCGAGCTCTGGCACAGCATCATGGGACCGTCGTTATTCTAGGTAGTTAATTTAGTGTACAGGTGTTATAAGCTACAACTCAATTTAATTATGAAAAATTAAAACAAATTTACACAGTCAGGCATAAACTCTTTTTTGATTGTCCCTTTTTTCAAGACTTTGAGTTCATTTAAAAAGAAAATATTTTTAGTCAATTTGCCTGCACAAACACACCAACACGCTGCAATTTTGCCATCGCAATTCCGACACCAATTCGACATAAATCATTCATTCTGTCTCGGTTCGGGCCATTCAAACCTTCTTTTAATTTAACTTTTTTTTTTGTCACAGACCACAAACGATTCTCCGCCGATCCGATTATTATTATACCACCAGCTTAGCGGTGCCGTTTTTTTCTCTGTTCTGTTGCTCTATACCCTCCGTTCTGGCAACAGTTTTCGGTTCCCATCCATCTAACCATCCGATACGAGTGAACGTTACATTTGCCATTACGCATTTTTCACAGCCCCGTCCAAAAACCTACCCAACGTTACCACAATGGTTTTGGGATAATTCTCGGGGTTCCATGGCTGTTTTTCCATTTCAAAAAGCAAATTCTCTTCGCTGGAGCTTTTCCATTTTTTGTTTGTTCTACCGCTCGAAACCGAATGGCGGATGAAATGAAAGTAACGGGGTGTGTGTAGTGGGGAAGTAGAATAACGATGTCACCGGAAGTTGGGTGCTGTAAAGTACGCGTATAGTCGCTGAGGTTGGGAATGTGTGGAGTGTGGGGAGGTGATGAATGGTCGTCTAAATAATGGTAATTTATGGTTCAGCAAGCACCGAATAGGGCCTCTTCTGACGTGCTCTTTGCTTTAAGCTCGTTTTCTCAAACAGGTTGAAAATTAATATATTAACAAGTTGCCTCAAAACACAGCTTATTCGAGGGATTCTCCGATTTAATTTAAAATATGAAAGTAATTTAAAATATACTTAAAAATCAACGTTTACCTCACCACTGCGCTACTTACCAAAAACGGGTTAGTGTTGATCATTTTCCAGCTCGAATGACACAATCAATTCTTTTTGTTTCACTTTTTTATTTTTTCACCAATTCGATCTTGCATTCACATAATCCACACACGCGCTGCGGGTTGCAATTTTCCCCCCAAAACCCACACTTCCGGAGTTTCGCTTTAACTGTCACCGAGAAGCTTAATCACACACACACTTAAAAATGAGGAAAAATCAAACAGCCAAAACATTACAATTGTCTTCCCTTTTTTACCAATCAGCACTAACGATCATTAGACGATCGTTAATCGATGGGAGAAATCACAGGAAACACACGGTCTCGCCCTAGTCTGCGGCTAATTTTCGTTTTAGCTCGTCCCACACGAATCTCACGAGCGTCGCGCGATCGTCGACCGTCGGGGAGCGAATTTCACTTTCAACTAATCGGCTGCAAACTGTCACGCACGAACCGACCCGTCACATCGTGCACACACAACACCGAGCGGGGCCTCCAGGGGAGGAACCCCGTTCTAGCGCGCTTCCACGCGCTTCAAGGCAACTGTGCTGGAGGGTAGGTTGGAGGGGCGTAGGTTATTGTTGGATGAATTCTCCAGTCCATCACCACCGAAGGAAGAGGGGGGAGGGGGGGAGGAGGGGGGTGTAATTGTACCCTGGGTGGTGGTGGAAAGCCGTTCTTTAGTGTTACCCATCCTAAAAGGGGTAGCGCTGGGCTTGGCTTCCAGAGAGGGCACAGAGAAGCAGAGCGAGAGTGCACTAAACGACACTCAGTGGAACAATACAGTAGTGGAAGGAACGGTGACCGTGACTGATTCGGAAAAGCGCATCGTTTCCCTTCGCAGCTTAGCCGTGGGACTGTTGACTTTTTTGTTTTGTTGACTGTACTACAACAACCTGAGAAGAATGGATAGGACACAACGCCCGCGAAAAACCCCAAAATTGTTTGCACCACCACTTCACCACAATAACTGGATCTGCATTCACTAACTGCCACACGATCATCGATCACTAATTGGACACAGCTTTTTGTGTTGGTTAGTATCTTTATTCTCTACCGTAAAGTACCCACGGCAAAGGTTGCAAAACTGTGTTTACTCGGTCAAAGGCAAACCGTCAACTAGTACGCCCGTTTTTTTTTTTTTTTGCAGATCACCCACACACCGATCGACAAGAGACCGAGACCGTATCGAATCGATCATCCCAAAAAATCGATCAAACGTGATGTTTGTTTTGTTTTGTAATGTTTAGTGTGTCTCAAAAAAACAGCAGAAGGTCTCAAACTCACAATCTAACGAAGTAAAAGGAAGATTTTGCCACAATATTCAGAACCACACACACCCGCGAATAGCCCGCGTGATACGATCGACGCCCGACTGGACACTAACTGCATGATAATATGATTAGCGAGCTGTGTATCGAAGTTCGCGAAATCGTTGATGGGTTTCAAAGAAATGCAACAAATAAAAAAAAAGATCATTCGCAACATACGCAACCCACCCTCTCCCGTTTTGCTGCGATCAGTAAATGCGCGGCCGGGAAAAAAAACCAGAGCATCTAGTTCTGGCTTTTCACCAGCTCCCCCCCCGATCCATCGGCTTCTTTTTCTCCTAAAACATTTACGCGCCTCGCTGGATGGCCATTTATGTATGTTCCGCAGCGCGTTTTGTGGTTTTAGTCGGTGTTGCGCGCATTTTTTGTTCCATCTCTCTCTCTCTCGCTCCTCCATTTCTTTCCGTATCACCGGAACATTTCCCCTCGGCGAACATGGCGCGCGCACTGTGTGCAAATGCATCGATCACATTCCATATGCAGAAATGCCCGGCGGCACTCGAAGAGGGTTTATTAAGAGCCACCCCGTCAGCGTGCCTACCGGACCATGGCTCCGGTCTGTATGTGTATGTGTGTGTATGTGTGTGTGTGTGTGTGTGTGTGTGTGTGTGTGTGTGTGTGTGTGTGTGTGTGTGTGTGTGTGTGTGTGTGTGTGTGTGTGTGTGTGTGTGTGTGTGTGTGTGTGTGTGTGTGTGTGTGTGTGTGTGTGTGTGTGTTATTTGCGTACGTTTATCCGCGGAAATGGGCGGATTTTGCAAGGCCCCCGGGTGGCCATTCATCATACCGAACGGACGGAAAGAGCGGGTTGATTTTTCTGTTTCACTTCAATCTCTATACAGATCAGGGGGGAAGGAAAAAAACACTAACAGCGCTTAAAGCCTCAGTCGTTAAAAAATGGGTATTTTACCATGTAAAAGAGCTGGTGTGTTTTTGTGATTTTTTGCCGTTTCGACAAATATTTAGAGCTACCTTTTCAAAAGTTTGCAAATTAACAACGACGGACGTTAATTAAGTTGCCCCCTGTCTAACAATGCACCAACACAGAACACATGTTTTTTTTTTTACAATACGTAGCGCCAACCTCGGCGGACATTTGGGAAGGTCGGTCCCTAACCCCAGTGGTTGGTACAACGCAAAAAGGAGAGGAACTGAAATTATGTCATCGACACACGCAACACGAGACAGCCGACGTTCAGTTGTAACATGGAAACGGTGCAGAATCTCTTCCTTGAGAGATTTTATTCTTTTGTGACTATGCTACACACGTGGTCCAACCCTTTCACTGCTCCCTAGTTCGTCGCGGCACGAACGTTTTGCTCCTCGGGCTGGCTCTTCTCACCGCAAGCGAACCGCTGAAAGTCGACAATCTGCAACCGGTTCGCCTCGAGCACCTCGCCAACCGTGTAGGCCGGATCGACCAGATACTCCTGATGGATCAGGCACGTTTCGTCGTCCTTATCGGCGGCCGGTTCATCCTTGCCCGGCACACCGATACGTTCCGGCTTCATGCCCACGATGTGTTGGCACACTTTGCGTGCGACCTGGGCCGGGCTTAGCTCGGCACCGTCCGCCCCCTCCTGCACTGTGGAATGTTCCGACCTAAATGCGACCAGGCTGCCGTACTTGCCGAGGAGCGGGACATCGTGCGGGATTTCTTCGCTCGGTGCGGGATGTACGTAGCCTAGCAAAACAAAAAAAAAGCATAAAAAACGGTTTATTGAAAGTAATTTAAAGTTTTACCCTGCTCGCATAGCTTACCCGTCAGCTGTATGCTGTCTGGCACTTTGTAGCAGATCGCCCTGTTGAGCGACGCATTCTCGCCAACCGTACCGATCATCAGCGCCAGATGGTCGCCCAACGATTTGCCATCGTCCAGCACGATCTGCTTCAGCGCCTCACTGTTCAGGCCCACCTTGGTGAGGTTGGCGTCGGACTCGACCTTCTCCAGGTGCCGCACACAGGCGGCCGACGCCACCTGCACAAACCGCTGGAAGCTTGCGTTGCGGGCCACAAAGTCCGTCTCACAGTTGACCTCCACCATCGCGCCGACATTTCGCTGCACCAGCACCCCGATCAACCCTTGGGCCGTATTGCGCCCCTCGAGCTTGGTCGCCTTCGACCAGCCCATGGCCGTTGCCTGCTCCTTCAGCCACTGTTCAGCCTTCGCCAGATCGTTGTTGTGCAGTTCGAGCGCTTTCTTGCAGTTGGCAAAGGTGTAGCCGGTCTTTTTACGCAGCGTCGCGAGCGCACTCTTCTCGGCCGTTGCGTACAGCCGGATGCCAGTGGCCGGGAGCAGTCGGGAAAGGTGCTTGAACAGCATTGTGTGTGTGTGTGGAGGATCGTTAGAGAAGGAGCTGAAATGTAAAATGATCCATCGGATGTTATTTGGTCGGAATGTATGTGAGGATTGCCCTGATTATCCTGATTATACAGATTCAAAAGAATTTATTCTTCAATAGTAACACAGACGCTAGCTGTTGATTGGTAAAAATATGTCAATTCAACGCAATGATACAAGTAGGGAGCATGAATAGTTCATAGTTGGAGGGACAGTAAATGCCAACAGAAGTAAAAAAGTAAAACACCCTTAAACAATACTTCAAATGAGTTCTCGCGTTTGCATCGCGGAATGCGCACTTAAGTTAAGGTTCAAACGAAAAAGGAACCCCTTTAAGGATGCCCGACACCGTCGTCCTCCTCGAACATTTCGTCAAACATCTCTGCCAGCTCTTCCGCGTACATTAGCCGCTCGTTGCGCGTCCAGTTGCTGGTGTTTGGCTGGAAGTTCATCACCTCCGTCAGCAGTCGCTCGAACCCGTTCAGTTCGGCTTCGATTATCCGTTCCTCTTCCTCCGTTATCGGACCATCATCGTCTTCCTCTTCACCAACACCACCGCCACCACCACCACCACCACCACCTGCGCCATCATCATTCCCCGGGTTGGCGGAAGGCAACAAAGCCGACCCATCCCCATCCGGCACCGCTGCGCTCCTGCTCCCCCGGTGTATGTTCACATTGGACCAGATGTAATTATGCATCGCCTGTATCAGCTCGTCCACCCCGGTCGCTTCCACCGCCCCGGCCACCTCCTCGCTTCCTTCCGCCTCGTCCTCGGCACTCGGTTCGAGCTCTATCACGTCCAGCACGGTGCACTGGCTCTTGGCCTCCGCGTACGTAACACCCTCCGCACTGCTTTCCTGCAGCGTCGAGCAGAGCAGTATGCCAAACTCGATCTCGTGCTGCTGCACGAACGCCCCGTACGCCGGTAGCCGGTCGAGAAACGTTCGATCCTTCGCATCGAAGTAGATCAGCATGCCCTCCGTGCGATTCAGTATAGCACTGGGCACTGTGGACAGGTCGGCGGAACCGTGCGCACACAGCACCACCTGCGTATCGTAATACTTGGTGTGTATCTGGTAGGGGAAGCCGATCGATTCCGGCGCATCGCCGAGCGTGATACGGTCCTGGCCGTTCGTGTGCTTACGGATCCGCTCGACAATGCTTTCCGGCTGGACGGTGGCGTCCGCCGACAGGATGAGCACTATCGGTTCACCCATCGTTTCAGTAAATGGGTGGGCGGGACCGGTACCGGTAGCGCCTGGTTTGCATTCAGTTCCCCGCGCTGGCAACACAAACACACACCGTGCCCGGAAGGGTCGCAATCTGAAACAGACCGGACCGGAATTAGTATTCTCGTACTCGGCGGAGGTTTCTTATTCCCCTTGCAAGGGGGATTGCATGAGGTTGAGCAAAGGAATGCAGCTTTTGGGACACTTGCGCCGCGTTTGCCGGAAGAAGCTAGCTCGATGTGTTTGTGTGTTACATCATGCCGAAGGGTGGTGGTGGTGGGTGGTTGGTACTCTTCCCGGGGCGACGCAATAAAAACAATCGAACGCGAAGCGACTTTGTATCACAGAACGAACCCGATTCACAACTGATAAGGAATGTTCAGCAGTACTTTACCTGCCTTGCACTTAATTTGGAGAAAACGCAGAAAGTGTGTCGAATGTTTACGAAATGCTCGTTCTTGTTGGTTCTTTTCGTGCGGTTCTTTTGCACGTCTGTTGGACAGCCAGAGTGACCAGAAATACCGATTTATCTGTATTCCTACCGATTTTTATATGCCTACCGATTCACAGATGACCGCCCTAAAACTACCGATTTTCCATTTATCCTACCGAAAATCACAGATATTTGATTTTTCAGTCGTTTAAGCTTAATCTGTGGCGCTTGGAATACTGTTTCAAGGATCGCTATCCTCATTTGTTACGTATCGCGCTGATGCACGTTTGTTTGCCTGCAACTTGAAAAATGCTACATGCGTTTGGAATTCAAAATTTTATCCGTTAAAATTTAATGTTCATAATAAGTAGAAAATGTCAGTTGTGTGAATTCCGAGAATTGCTCGTCAAAGAAAATCATTTAAATTTGAATTTTAATCTCGCTGTCGGCGGTTAAAGCTTACCCGACAGACAAAGAGAAAGAGGCGAGGGGTAGGTAGAAACACATGGGGGGGGGGGTACGGCTCAAGATCGGATCCGAAGTCCGTTGTTTTGGGCTAAATATTAAAATTGGTGGATGGAGCGCTACCACGGAGAGAATGCGCTCTACTGCATGCCTTTAAAATGCACCAGGCGCTTGTAGGGATCAAGAGTGAGAGAGAAGTCTAGTGAAATCAGAGAGAGCGAAAAATATTGATACATGCAAAAATGAGGATGAGAGGGGAGAGATTGAACGAAAGCAGAGATAGAGATGGAGGAGGCGCGCGGAAAAGGAGACGGACGTCTACCGGTAGCTAGCGGTAGCTGGGATCAAGAGAGAATGAACTCCGAGAGTGAATCGAGAAAGAGAGTGTGAGAGAGAGAGAGAGAGACAAATCGTGAGATCAGGGAGAGAAGACAAGTCAGGCGACAGGGAGAAATAAAGGAGCCTCGGGTCAGTCTTGTGGTTGATCGCAACGAGATCGGTAGAGCGTGAAACAAAAAATTGAATAAAAAAGCCTAATAAATAATTGAAATGTGTGACGATTACGACAGCGCTCTCACTGAAAAGAACGCTCACTTGCGCTGTTTCATTGTATTTTCCTCATACCCCTTCCTTCCCGTTTCTCCCAAAACACGCTGCACTAGTGCGAGCGAGACACCGATACCAGTATGCCGCTGTGAGAAAACCAAACTGAGCGCGCAGGCTGAAAGTGAACGCACACATTCACACATGTGTAACTGTGTGAGTGCAAAAACTGTGTAGAAACCAAAACACGCTCGCGCCTCTGCGTAATTCCGCGTATTTCCAACCGTCTCCCCCTGCTTCTTCATGCCCCTCGCCTGAAAGTCGTACACTTTTTCACTCTCTTTGCTAGCGGGATAATCATTTAAATAATTGATAAAATTGAAATGGTTGCGTTCTCAACAGTGCTCCTGCCGAAATCTGCCAATATAATCTGGCCACACTGGTCCGCAGGGCAAAAGCTCGCTCGAAAGGTCAATAACCGTCGCAAAACGTCAAAAACGACCGTCGCCAGCGCCTCGAAATCGTTGCGAGTTTCGCTCGCTGGCGACGTCGCTTTGCAGTACATGCGACGTCGGTTTTGACGTTTTGCGACGGTTTTGCGACGCTGGCCGCCAAAAAGCTCGCCTTGCCCTGTGAGCAAAGTGACCAGAAATACTGATGTACATATATCTAGGGTTTGAAGGAAAAAATCTCAATTTTTTTAATCATGGAACTATAAAACTCAGCCAAACTATCAAATCAATCTGAATAATCCAGCGAAAATCAAATGACAGCACGTACGATAAAATCGTATCCGATGGAGCACTGCAGCGGCCCTAAGCGGTCGCGTGGAGCCCCGAGAAAAAGAACTTGCCACCACTGAGAAGAAAATGTGCATCTTAGTCCTTCTTTGGCTTTGAATTCCTAGTACAATGTTCCTAGTGAAAGGATGCATATTCTCGTGAGATGGAACTTTTATTTTACGCATTAGCACTCTCCCCCCCCCCTGAATTTTGAATTTCAACCTACAGAAAAATACAAATAAAATATTCCCAAGCGAAATTTTTCGGGGATAATGAACACAAACTCATGCCATCTCTTTCTATTCATCAGCCCTACTCTCTCACACGCATCGATGAACTTTTACACATCTCTTTGTTCATTGTACTATATTTGAAGGGTTTAAAAGTGATAGATAACAATTCATGTTCATGAACTAGTTATGGTCAAATGTTAATGGTGTAATGTTTGTACCATGGTCGACCTGAGTTCAATTCCATTTTTTTTGTTTTTTTTTTATGATTTAAAGTTTTATTTAATTTTTAAAACATCCAGCTCCAATAACTTCAAACCCATTTACTCATTGTTAGAAATGCGTGTTTAATAGTTAATCTGTTATTTTTATTGTTTTATTTATTTCTTTTAATTCTTTTAGTATCAGTACCCCTTCATACAAACAAACCAGTAAATAGCACGATAATGAATAATAATATGGTGGCGCAACTGGCAAAGTGATTCGAAGTAGAACTAGCGATGTGGTTGGTAGCATCAAGGATGAAGCATGATCATGAGTGGAGGGAGTGAATCCGAATGTTCATTTCTATTTTTAGCTCTTTTTTGCATGGGTTCATCTTTCACGTGTGTTCACTATCCCCGAAAATGATCTGTATTTCGTTGGTCTTTTCGGGGATAATTCGTTAACGACTTATCCCCGAAAAGACCAGCGAAAACCAGCGTGGTCGGGAGCTTGGGTTGGTGCTCCTACCGAAATCCGCCAAAATAATCTGGCCACATTGTTGACAGCTCCAGCAGCGGAGCCTTTGGGCAGAGTGACATTTGTAAGGTTCCACACTGTGATGATTTGAAATGACCGTTTCTGTAACAAGTCTTTGAACGGTTTTTGAAAAGCTTTATTTTCTTTTATTTATCAATTATTCGAGTTTGACTTGATGACTTCAATTGTTCTATTAACAATAAAAGAAATATCTCTCAAAAAAAAAAAAAAATAACAAAAAAGACAAAAGCAGCAGCTGCATTGCTATAAATCGGAGAGCTATGTCAAGGTCATAACTGTTCTTCCGTGCAGGTGTTCTACGTTCCACCAAGAGCGCTATCCGTTATGTTCACGTTGGTAAGCAGACCGACCACGCTGCCGGAAGAGGCCACGATAGCATTGGGTGGTTGTTCCGCAACAACCAGCGATGCTACAAGGATGTTGATCATCGTAATGATGGCTACACCGATCGACGTTACGATCTTGACGCGCTGCCGTTTCGGATCATCACGTTGGGGTTTGGTGAGCTTTTCAAGAAGGATTGAAATTTAAAAGTAGAGTAATATAGCTTATCGAGATACCATAAAAATAACCTCATTCTACCTACCGAAACTACGATCATCGTAATGGCGACCATCATTTGCAGTACCAGCGACATGATCACGAACGTGATGCACGCAACGTACGTCTTGGAGCCCTGGTTGTAGGTAATGAGCAGCCGCAGCTGGTTCGCGTTCGCCGTCAGCAGAGAAATGTCCATAGCACTTTCGGCGATGCTTTTGGAGATGTCGTACGAAGGCGTTATGGTAGACTCCCTGCGCCCACTATCCGTCTGATAGATACCGGTCACGGTAATTGGTTTCGGGGGCAAGGGTGGCGGTGTCGGTGGAACTGCTTCCGTTGAGCTGCGGGACGAGCGTGCAATTAACGCTGACAACGGATCCGTGTTCGAGTCAGCTCCTTCCGGATTTAGCTCGAATTGTCCGCTCGCTATATCGAGTTCACTTTTGCTCCTACCGAACAGGGGGTTCGTGCGGGTAATGTTGTTCCTGTAGTGTCCATTGGGCGTCGCAGCGTTTGGACGATACACTACGGGCAGATCGGCAGGGCGCTTCTCTTGCTCACGATCGTTCATTGCACTGAGTAGAAATGGGATCGTACCGAGACTGTGGCCTACATATGGGACAGTAAAGTAAAAACACACTTTCTTAACCAACACTATCCTGTCAGAAAACTTGCTTCAAATACCGTTGATCAACCGGAAAAGGGCGCTGTACTTTACATCCATATAAAAAAAAACAAAAGATAACTACTGATCCTCACCGTTACAATGCTGATCCGTTCCGATCCTTTCTGAACGCTGCCTCGGAACGAACTGCACGATCACTGTGGTCGGTGTGCGATGATAACCTCATTCGGAAGGTAACGCTTGCCGGACGGGTATCGAGCAGGGATCTATAGAATTAATGTATGTATCGATCGAACTCGGAAGTCGCGGGCAACTGAGATTGGTCAGGTGAAACGCTTTTTGATATGCTATATTAATCACAAGAAGGCCATTTTGGGCTTAAGGAGGACTTACATGGGATGTAATTTAAATCGGAACATAAAAAGATAATTGTGTCTGGAATTTAAAATTATTGCTCATCGAAGGCTGCCATGGAGAGTTGCAAAATTATATGTTCTGAAGGACAATTCAAATAACAAGTATTATCATCTTCAGGCACATCGAGGTAACAAAAAGAGCAAACACTCCTAATTGTTTTTTTTATTTGATGAGTTTCCTCTTTACATAAAGAACTAGCACATGAGGTCATGTGGGTCTATAAAAATAAGGCCAAGGCTCATTAGATTTATTTTTGCATCATGTGTGATGAGATAAACGTCAATCTTTGTTTATAGAAAAAATAATACACAAATGAGAATCGAACCACATTCACATGAGGATTATCATTAGACCACCGGAGCATCTCGAGATCGGCTGAGTAAAACGTAATAAGAAATAAGCAATTGGTAACTACAATTTAGGCGAAAAACGTCATCTTATCTTACTATTTCCAATTCAATATTATTAATTTAAAACATATTGAGCGGATACAACACGATTTCTGAATTTTGCAATGGTATTTATTGGAATATGTTTCAGCTTTACAATGCTTTTTTGAAGAAAAATGTATATTTTATGACAAACAAATCAACAAAAAACGATAACAAAGCACCACAGCAATTGCACATGGCTCACTCCATGGTGGGAAAGTTGGCTAAGTTTCCAGCAAAACATTTAGCAGCGTTACGACGCCCAGATTCAGCAGCGCAATTACCGTCGCCACCAAGCAGGCCAGGGTTCGTAGCAGCGGCCAACGCTGACTGGTGTACGTCTGCAACGAAACAACAACGATTCGTTGGAATTTAGCATTGGCAACTGAAAAAGAAACCTCGCCCTCCCTTGCATCGCGATATACTAACCGACATCATCAGCATGGCGACACAGTTCAGTATTTGCAGTACGAGCGACACTATCAGCAGCGCGAAGATAGTTTGATAGCTGACCGTTTCCTGGCGCTCGCTGTTGGAGCTGCCCAGCAGCCGCAGCTGATTGGAGTTGGCCGCCAGGAAGGCAATGTTGAGCGCATTCTCCAGCACCGAGCGTCGCACATCGTAACCACCGTTGTCCCGGTTCCGCCGATCCGACCCATTCACGGCACGATCCGCCTCGTAGTTCGGTGTCGTTTCGTTGTTGTCCCAATCGTTCTCCTGGTACGGCTGGACGCGGATAGCGTCCTGGTTGAAGATCACCGGGTTGCAGAACACTTTCGACTGTTTCTCGCTGCCGGTAAAGATGCGTACGCCCCGATTGCCAGCGTGCTCGACGTGCTGGTGGGGCGGTGGCGACGGTCTATTGTAGCGCCCGGGGCTTCGGCGGGATGGCTCGGGTCTGGTCATGATGATGAGACCGGGAGCAAGCGATCGCGTTTACCGTTTCGCACGAAGCTTGGTTGCGTACTGCGCAACCGGTGATAACGTGCCGGTGGCCAAGGTGCGTCTGAAAATCGTTCCCTACCATCCGAGCGCTATTATAAGCTTGTAAGTCAAGGGCAGCAGCAGCAGCTGCAAGAAGCAATGTGAAGGTTGTATGCACACCGAACAGCCCTTACTGATGTTCTTTAACCCTCGTCGGTGCTTAGCCATGCGTTACCAACCGTACATCGTTTCCGGATGGAAGTGCGTGCAAACCCTTTTCGGACAAGGTGCAAGAACGATGCATAGAGTAAAGCTAATAATCAATTTACAACGATGTTTTAAAAAGTAGCAAAAATAATGCTTATAGCTTTATTAAAATAATGTCCAGTACTAATGTTCTAAAGCCTTAAAACTACTGTTGTCCTGCATGTTCACCAAGGCTCCGATAGATCTCCTCGAAATCAATCCGCGAATGCTCCACATTGATCATGAACGGTATCAGCAGATTGACGAGCGAAATGATGATCGCCCCCGTCACGGCAAATGCTTTCATCTTTGCGTATCGACTCGGATCGTTCACCTGCTGTAAGACATAACGCCAATCATGGTTATGGTATTAAAACTTCCAAGCAATACACCCTCCTACCGTGATCGTTATGACGGAGATCGCCACCAGTATCTGCAGCACGATCGAAACCGTCACCAGCACCTCGGTGGCGATGAACGATTCCGTCTCCTTGAAGCTAACCAGCAGCCGGAGCAGATTACTGTTTGCCGCCAGGAAGGACACACTGAGCGCGATCTCGACGACACATCGGAAGAAGTCGTACCCGGTGTAGCTGAGGGCAAGATAGTACTCGGATCTGGCACTGTCGTACGTTAGCTCCTCCGAGGCCGAACGGGATGATCCGTGCTCGATGGGGGTGCCCACTTCAAGACGATGCTGATTGGCAGCAGCGTCGGTAGGTTTGGTTCTGTAAATCGAGGTGCTGTTGCTGGTCATCTTTACGCTATCGGTTCTGGTGGTGGAATGAACATCGATCACCCGGGGCAGTAGTGCAGGTAGTGTAAGACTGAACTGGGGCTTTGTACATAGATACAATCGATTGGGTTAGCGTGCCGAGCACGATAATTGTATTCGGCAAAAAACTGGAAGCCAAGCAGCTCATTTAAAGCTAGCTGTTTGGAGATTGGAATCACATAAAGCGCGTAACGCTTGTCAAGCGTTACACCATCTAAATGCGCTTATAGCTACGGGTGTGTTGGTGTTGGGTTTATCAGCAGTTTATAACGGCTAAACCACGCGCAAGAAGGGATGTTCTTAGTGACTGTGGGTCAACTACTTATCCGTGATGACGAGCGAAGCCACCAGAATGTTTATGACCGTGATGATCGACACCAGTATGGAGGTGCACACTTTTAGCTTGTGAATTCTACGATTCGGCTTCGATCGTGGATAGCTCTGGAAGCAAAACAAGAAAGACTTTATGAACATTTTCTTTTAAAAAAGAACACAAAAAACGTAAAATTTAAAGACCACCCACCTTTATAATGATAACACCACTGGCCACAAAAATCTGCAACACCAGCGAGCTTATAACGAGCGCAATGCAGGCCACGTACGTGTGCGACTTCTCGTTGTACGTCATCAGCAGCCGCAGCTGGTTCGCGTTCGCCGTCAGAAGCGATATGTCCATGGCACTTTCGGCAATTCCCTTGTGGATGTCGTACGTTTGCGTTTGGCTTGCCCGTGTCTTTCGCCGACCGTCCACCTCCGATACGCTGGCCGTACCGTCCTCTGCGTAGCCCAGCTCGAGCGGTTCCAGCCGACGCATCTCGACCAGATCGGTAACGCCCGGTTCCGCCTGAGCGTTCATCGCGATCAAGCTGTCGTTGGTGTTTTGGGCGGACCCGTGGGGCGGTTCTGCCATACTCACGATCATGAGCACAAACGGTCTAGTTTGTGGGGTGAACGATCAAACCTTTTTTGCTACGCGACCGATTAAAAGAGTATGTTCTGATCGTCACTTTCTACTGAGGCACTTTCAAACATTGGCGCCTGGTAATTGGCGCGTGCATTGCTCAACGATCGTGCGTAATACGACACCCGTGGGAAGCAGCACAATCACAACATTCCTTACACACTAACTATCAACTGCACTCAGCACTATCAGCGGACTGATATTTTACGCACTTCCGATTCGCAACACGGCCAGTTCGCGACTGTGGCCAGACCCGGGGAAAGCAAAACTGTCGCACAGTGCTACCATCGTAGTAGAGGTTAATACAAAAAATGCCAGCTGTTAGCATTGGTGCACACCCTTTCTTCACCGAGGCTCGTAACGATTATCATCGTTGGTTTGCGGTTGTGGTAGAGCGTTGGCTTTTGTTATTTTCATCACTGCCGATTTGATTGTAAAGCAGATTGTGATATGAGTTTCAGCGCTTCCAAACGAACTGTTCTGAGCTGATAGCTGATGCTGCTGCTGCTGCTGCTGCAGTGATGGTAGTAGTAAGAGGACACACGCGGCTAAGGTTCTTTGCACGTACAATAGCGAAAGGCGACTGAGAGCACTCTCGGGGGTTGCGAGATGAGAACGAGGGATTTTTCGCTGCACAACAGAATGTGGAGCAACAGTGGGCCGGACCGGGTCTGATAGTGTACGGAACGCTTTCAATCAAAGGGCGTCCGCGACTGTACAGTTAGCGGTGGAAAAATGCACTCCGCTGGGGAGAAGGGAACATTGTGGCGTCTCGCTCCATGTGAGATAATCAGAGCGAATGTTGAGGTTTATTCTCGTTAGGGAAGACCGATTGTCTGGTATTTTTTTGCGCTTAAGGGAGACGAGGGTGGTTTCATTCGCGATCTTGCGTCATCGATCGATGGCGGATGAAACGCACGTGCAGTGTATGTATGTGCAATTGTACATTGTATGAAGAATCATAATCACGAAGATAGAGCTTCGTTAGAAAGGCTATTAGTTGATCTATATAAAAGAGTAAATAGAAAATGTTTATTAATTAACTGCTCTATAATATTTGACTAAAAAGAAGAAAAAAATGTAGAAAAAACAAATGGGAAATTAATTCAATTGAATTTAAAAAGAAATATCATACATAAGAAATGGCAAGATGAAAGTAAGAAAGATTATTTTAAGTTGCATCTTTTTAAACACTGAAATGAAAGAAAAAATACAGAATTGAAAAAAAGCTCAAATAATGCATACATACAATGATAGCCTATTTTTTAATTCTCAGTCTAACGGACACAGGTTTTCCAGTTAACAAGGTTATTTTTGACCGTTTAATAAAACGTCTATTTTAGCTATTTGTTATATTAGTTTTTTTTTTCTTTTACCAAAAAAAAAGAATCTAAAAAACATTATAAATAAAAGTTGTTATAATACTTTTTTGTCTAGTTATTCTTGGATAGCATAGACATTATTTTATTATGTTGTAGTCTAAAGCATTTGTGTTTTCTTATATTTTGTTTTATTATATTATATTAAATGTTTTTTTTCACATCGTCAACTTGTTTAACAAATTGCGATTGTTTTTATAAATTCATTATTTATTTTTGTTTAATTATTTGTTCAAATTTGCTCATTGGTCAATGCAAAGCGGTTGTAGCGCCGGATAATTAAGTAAGTAAGTTGCTCATTGGTCAATTAATTTGTTTCATTTCTCTAAACTACTCATAACCAGTCGAAAATCTAAAGAAATAACCATAGTAACCACCTGTTGCTGATTTTCAAACAAAGCACGTGTTGCTCGTTCCCGTCCGCGTCAAAGCCAATCAAGGTGTGCCAGTGTCCTGTTGCTATGGCGAAGGCAAAGGCCAAAGGCAGTTTTGTTTATTTATCGATCAAATTCAGCCGTGGAAATACAGTACAACAACCCATCACCCGTACGCTTTTGCACCCGGTAGTAGTGCATCGGAATTCGTCCCGTACAGCAACGCGCTGTGGTGTAGGAATTTGTTAATTACGGTCTGCAGTTCTGAACTTGATAAAGTGCAGGTAAAGGTGGTGCCACTAGCATGACGTACCGCAGCCACAACGTGGGACCGTCCCGTGCCTTCGATCACATCTACGACCCGCTGTACGTGGCCTCCGACCGGAAGGACGTCTGCCGGGCGAACCATGCGGCGCTCACGAAGTCGGCCCCGATCGGCATCTTTCCCGTGTACCAGTCGATGTTCAGCGAGCTGCCCCGGCTCACCCGCAACCACTACGTGATGCATCGCAATCCGCTGCCGTACTATCCGGAGCCGGGCCTGGATCCGATACGTGGGTACGGTCACCATCCGGACACGTCGAAAGTGCTCGGTTCGGAGCGGCCCAAGTTTTTCTGCCATCCGAATGCGGGCGAGTCGGGCTGCAATGTCCGATACGCCCCGGATTACGTGCCTGGTGCCGAGCCGGAGTACTGTGGGTGTGAAGATGAATATGAAGAGGGAGGAGCCCAACCAGCCCGCTTTCGGGAGGTAGCTTCCCAAACGGAGTACCGCGAATCGTCCGCCCAAACGCAACCCTGGATGCCGACGGCCGTACTGAAGGACAGTGCGATGCCAGGGGCGGAAATTGTGTACGTGGCGGAGATGCTGCAGCACACGCGCTTCCCGGGCGTGAACGAGGTGGAGATAGTGGAGCGGGCGAGGCGCAAGCGGACCTGGGAGTATGCGCTCGGCAGCTGCGACTCGCTGGACGAGTGGCGCCAGCAGAAGCTGGTGCTGCAGATCTTCGAGTGGGAGGAGTGGGTCGCCCGGGAGCGGCAGATCGATCGGTACCAGATGCTGCGGTTGCAGCTGGTGGCCAAGATAATGGAGAAGCGCGAACGGGACAACCATCAGGCGGCGGAGGGCAAGATGGAGAACACGAAGCGGCGCATCAATCAGGCACGGAACCGGGCGATGGATAAGCTGGAGGCAAACTTTGAGCGCAATCTGAGAAAGTTGGACCGCAAGCGGCATCAGCTGAGCGTGCGGTACGGGGGGAAGAGCCGGGGGCAGGACGCGATGGAGACACTTGCGCTGGAGGCGCTGGCCGGAGCGAGGAAGAAGTACACGAAGCAGTCGTACGACTACGATCCGAATCTTATCGAAGTGGGGTGAGAAGTTGGAAGTTCTAAGGAGAGCGATCTTCATTTATTCAATATCTGATCTTGTCCTTGTAGGTTGGCAAAGTTGGACAAGAAGACGACTGTTCCTCAGAAGTTCGTAAACCCTCGGGACCAGCGTCCGGAGCTCTGGAAGCCGAAGGAAGTCTGTCGTGAGCTCCAAAAGGGCTTCTGGTCGGACAACTTCCTTCGCAAGCTGTACGAGTCACTAAAGGTAAGCCTTTTCGCTCGGAGTAAAGTCCTCGGAACTCACGCAGTATTCCTTCTTTCAGCAATTCCGCAACCGCAAAGACAGTGAGCGAGCAATCCCGCAATGTCTGATCGTCGTTTCATCACCCACGGAAAGTGTCGTCATGTCTCCAGTCGCCGTGTCGCCCGAGAAAGAAAGCGACAACCTCTACCAGCAGGCCGTTCTGCTCCAGAAGCTTATCAAAGGCCGTGCGACTCAGGAGATGATTCACCGTGACTACGCCACCGAGCATGATCTGATGGATGATTTGCTCGCGTCCCATCGGCTGCCCGTTGTGGAGGAGTTTTTCCCCTCGGATGGCCTACAATCGTTCGGTGGAGAGCCGGCCGGCGGGAGTGTTCGTGAGCGTTATCTGCAAATTCTCAAGAACGAGCAGCTGCTGGACGCGTTCATCGAGAGCAGTACGCACGCACAGATGAGCTCGCTGATGAGTACGCTCGAGCGGGAGCTGACGCGGCTGCAGAACGAGCGCAACACGCAGGCGTTCTACTTGCTCGCGGAACGGGAGCGTCATCGGCGGGAGGCGGACAGTGAGCCGGGCTCGATGCTGGACCGGAAGCAGCAGCTGAGCGGCGATGAGATGGCACTCTACCTAGAGGCGGCACTGCTCGAGCAGGCGGACAATGTGGACGAGATGCGGGAGCGGATCCAGCAGATGGCGCGCAAGTTCGACGAGGAGGCGGATCGGCGCAGCGACGGCAGCTCGCTGCTGCTGATGGCCGGGGATGGGGCCGGTGGGCATCGGGAAGCTGTCGGCGGTGTGGCGGGTGCTCTGGCGGACGAGATGCTGCTGCCCGAGCTGTTTCGGCGAGCGGCAAGGGAGAATGTCAAATTCAAACAACGGTCAATGTTGGCCAATGTGCATGAGCTGATTTACAACCGGAAGGAGGAGGAGGAGGAGGAAGACGAGAAGAAAGAAAAGGCTGATCGCGAGGATATCGATGCAGGCCAGCTGAAGGAAGATTTGGAGCGTCAGCCCGAGGAGCGCCGGGTAGTCAGTGGGTTGCTGGATGGTATTATCGATCGGGCCGTACTGCAGCCGCCGGTCGTGGATGCAGCCTACTCCGAGAACGAGGTAGAAGAGCTACCCGAGGACGAGGAGGAGGAGATCGGGGGCAGTGATTTTTCGGCCCTCGATTACGAAGGGCAGGAGGTGGGGGAGGAAGGTGTGATGGAGGAAGGGGCGGAAGAGGAAGAGATTTCCCGCATGGCGAACGAGCTGATCGAGGACATTCTGAGCCGCGTGATGGACTTTTCGGAACAGGGCATCGGGGAAGAGTGAGTTTGGGCCATGCTTTAGTGCAATGGAACTGAGAATATTGCTAAATTGATTGTA
This sequence comes from Anopheles merus, assembly GCF_017562075.2. Classification (NCBI taxonomy): domain Eukaryota; kingdom Metazoa; phylum Arthropoda; class Insecta; order Diptera; family Culicidae; genus Anopheles; species Anopheles merus. The sequence continues at coordinate 28,867,327 of NC_054084.1, read as the reverse complement.
GAAGTTCATACTTTCATTCACATTCACATTGAAATAATTAACTCAAATACCAATTGGTATAAAATTGGTCGGCCAGCTATGAAAATGGCCTATAAAAGAGTAAATTATGAAAAAATCAACAAAGTCAAAAAATTAGCATTAAATAAATGAAACATACATTAGTTATCGTAAAATACTTTTTTTTATTGACAAATTACGGAAAGAAAACGAATTGCGCACAATAAATTTTCTTCCATTTGAATTTGAATGAGATTTACCACCGTGATGAGCAGTTTGACTTGATTTTCCAATAGATGGCGCTAGAGTTCATTGAGTATCACAGTTCCCAGGCGACAAAAATGCTTTGCTTCATACTTCAGATAAAAAGCTGTGCTGTTAAGGTGCGAAGAATACGAATTTGAATTTGTGTTGATTATTAACTAGAATCAACGTCATAACTTCGTTTCATTAATGTTTGATGTTGTTAATGCTAAATTGTTCTTAAGAACAAATAGAGATCATTGTCGAAGATTCGGTGGTATTGTGAAAGAAATTTAAAAAAATGTATAAAATTTTATGCTTGAATCGAAGCTATTTATATCGTCGAACATTAGATTAAATTAGTACATTTGATTTTTTCCCATGGGTTTTTTTATAGTTTGGCAAATATTTTGGATTCGATTGTACGGCTAAATGGCTTCAAAGCTGTCATATCTCGGGGAAAAAAACGACATTTTTTTATTCAAAACTTTATTAGAAGCATTGGAAATGCTCTGTTTAATAATAATCTATCACTTCAATGAATAAACTCCTTTTCTTTTTCTTCTTCTTTGATGTAACTACCGACATGAAGACTTCGAAAAACAAAAGCCTCGTGATAAGGTAGGCCAGTCCAAATGAGAGTTAAACGCGTTTTAGTCTTTTTGAAGCCAACGCGTCTAGTCAGTGCAGAAAGATACGCGTACATTTAAAACCTGTAAATGTTACCTTTAAGCCTGCCCAATAAAAACGGCATATGACAGAAAACTCCCTTCGTTACTAAATCATCGCCCCAAACCTATTCACATTCCCTTCGCCTCCCCCAGTTTCGAACGAGTTGGCTTAGCGCCTGCGAGCCCAATTATGCATCCATTACCATAAACCAGCAGCGCACTCTTCCACCCGCCGAGCTCGGGTGGAGCGCGCGTTACCCGCGTTACATCTCATTTGCTACCAAATTATGCACATCCTGTCCCATCGCAATGGGATGAGATTCGGTGGTTCTCCTCTGATTTCTTGCTCCGGTAAAGGATTATCGATCGGTTTTTGTGGGTACGCGCACGACAGGCGTAAAGGCTTATACGATTAGGCACCGTGTTGCGCGCGTGCTTTGTACACGTTCGGTCCTCCCAGCATCGCCCATCGTGTGGAATGCCTGATCGTGTTCGACGCGTGAAATGAATGGGGAAGTTTGATTATCGAATTAAGCAACAGCCCAGCGCCAACGCTGCCAAAGAGAAAGATGTGTCATTAGGCGTAGCACAAAGGCAGGGAATGTGAAGCCTGGCGTAGGGAGTAATCGTAATCGTTCTGGCACCCGCTTTTGAGATAAAATGCGCGCTTGCTGACGGTGGTTGGATTCTAATTGCACATCGTCATCCTCGATTTCGAAAAAGCGTCCGGTAGGTTGCAGGGAATGCTATAAGCGAATAATGATGGCAAAATGGAAAGTGAACTAGTGTAACGAGCTTTGAAAGAACATATCGAGGTGCCCTAGAGTATATGCGGTAGCTTCAAGAGCTTGATTCAATGGCCTTAGTTAAGCTGAATCAATCAAGTTAACTACAATGAATCAATCCCAATGCTCTTAAACCCGTAATAATGGCCTTATAAAACTGATCGACTCCTCCCTGCCATAAACAGGCACCACCAACGACAGAAAAAGCCATAAAAAACACACTCACTCACAACTTTCAGCACATCTCCTGCAAGCGTGAAGAATGGACTCAACTCAACTCCTTCTCTCTTGTCTACCAACCTTTTGAGCATGATGTTATGCCACTTCCACCATTTCCTAGTGCCCAATCCCAGCTCGCAGCTGTGACAGCTTGCACAATCACTCACAAGCTCATCCGAATGGAAATATCAAACTTGAGCTTGGCGCTGCAATCAGACACAAAATCACTCACCTTTCTTGCGTTCTTCGGTGCAAAAGCGGAAGATAAAGTTCGTCCACCGCTCAAGAGACGCAAAAGGATTGGCATCAGCAAAAAGAAGCAAATTCGAGAGATGAACGAACGATTCCGGATCATGGAAGTGCATTTGATGAGGTTTGAACCATATCCCTGTGCTGCTTGGGTTCGGTGTGTGTCGGTGTCAGTGCCAGTAGCAGTGCACAGGAAGTTTCGTTCGGTCTTGCTGTGAAAGCAGCAAAAATTTACATACAATCAGATTCAGAAATAGTTTTTCCTTCGTTTTTTTTCAGCCACCCTTTTTCCTGCCCTCACCTTGCCCCGTCTGACCATAACGGCGGAAATGGAAACCAGTCGACGATAAAGTCGAATCCCGAAATGTCCCAATGGATGCCAGTGCCGTCAGCAGCCGCTTCCCAGTGGCATCTCTTCTTCGCTGCCGGTTCGTATGTTTTCTCTTGTTGTGTTGTTCTTTCCATTTTTGTGTGTGTGTTTTAGCTCTTGTTGCTTGCTTTCACCCACTGCATCGGGCACTGCATTTCTCGAGTAGATCATAAATTTCTTCCTGATGCCTGTTTGAATGACGGTCGCAATTGGTTGTCCAAGACGACACAAGGCTTGGAACCAGGGGCATGGAACAAGCATCACCATTCCGTGCAAATGTTGCTGTTGCTAGTGCTACCGCTGTCGGCCTATCTGTCGACAATCAGAATAACCGATGTACGCGGTACATCCCTGACACGGCTAGTGACAGGGGTGGTAGGGGGAAGAGAATGGAAACCAAAGCACAACAAGAGAATCGCCATAACGCCGGAAGAATCCCACTGGCGGACGCTTGGCAACTACAAATGCTACGGTTGACTGGTGGTAATGGTGTTCCGTGTAGGAAACCAAACGGGAGTTTCGTTTCGGCGCTCTGGTCGTTGCAAAACACCGGGAGAATGCAGCACATCGGTTGAAACATGATGCTGACGGTGCACTGGACGCTGCTTGGTATTCCGAAATGAATGACCGATGGCTGTTGGAAAGTGGTGTGAAGGAAGACTGCCACCATCACCAACAGCAATACCACCAGAGTGAGCTATTAAAGTGCGACGTAAGGTGAGATCTTTAACTGCGTTTCCTGTTTTGAAATGAATCTATTTTGCGCCTAAATATATGCAATAACGAATTTTATTGAAATGTGTTTTGATGCTTTCGGTATAAAGCTAATAGTTTGCTTAAAATCTCAATTTTTTTAATAAATATTTTAAAGTGTGCAATTCATTTATAAGGAAGATAAAACATGCAATGAAAGGGCAAGACACTGTTTTTTAATGGTATTTTAGGTTACTTTTGTATAATATATAAGGATTTAAATATCAAAAACGGACCATGAACACATTTGCTATAAATTTATCAATTTATTTAAAACAACAATAAACTTAAATCTTGCTTATCTTTTCGCGCTGTTTAAAATAAGTTTTGTTGAATTGAAGTTTTGTTAAAATGAATGCATGATTAGATGATTTACTTTCCGTTTGTAACCAAGACACGCCTAAAGTACTCGAGTGTGGATATAAAGCTTTGACAAAACCCGGTTGCTTAGCATTAATAGCATGAATGCATGTTACTATTATTTTTATTGCCTATATTTAGGCACTTGCTGCTTATATGCGTTTGTGCTATAAAATCTAAGCGCCTGATAGTATACTGTCAGTGTATTGAATTATATTTGATTGTGCTACTAGCACAAATAATGTTAAAAAAACTTATTAACAGCTTTTTAACGATTAACATGCTTTGAAAAATGTTTTTAATGCCTGTTTTTCAATATACCTGATTCAAAACTGTTGATCCAACTCGAATTCATTTTTAAGAGGTTTAGTGATTGTGATTGTTAGCTCTTTGTGGAATGGTTATTTGCTGAATAAATACTTTCGTTTTGCTGCCGGAAGCACATTCAACCCCAAAACCATCCCATTTATCCATTAATTTGCATTCGTTCTTCTGCGCAATCCAGTGCGTTACCGAAAAGGGATGCTAAACAACGCACAGCGGGTTAGAGGACAAAACAAATCGGCATAGTTGGGTATCAAAATTTGGCATGATTTGCTTTACCGGCCGAACAAACCGAGCATGGATGCTGCCAGAGCCCCCCTCACACAGTTTATACTTTTGGTAAATTTATTTATAAATTTGCATTCGGGTTTGGATTTGAACCATTGTATTCATGCTCGTGCACAGCGTAATGGCGTAAATACCGTCCCTTTGGGTGTCCGTTCCTCTTTCGGGAGCGCAAAGTCAGCGAAAATAGGCATCGTCCATGGGACAAAACCAGAAAGCCAAGGACAACCATTCCCCACTCATCCCGTCGGGTAGTGTCGTTGCCCTTCACAATGGAGAAAATCGTGCGTCAGCGTCGGGCTGTTGGGCGGATGTTTGCTTTCTTTTCTCTTTGCCTCTCTCTCTCTCTGTCTCTCTCCTGCACTCTATCTGCGCCCTGGTGGTCACTATCTCCCAGTGATGGCTTAAGGGACGAAATTAGATTTGGGACTTGGGTTGCCTTTTCCATCTTTTCCATCCGCACTTGCAGTCCCTTCCGGGAAACAGGGTTGTCCACTGCTTCACTATCTAAACTGTTCACGCCTTCCCACGACCAGCCCGGGAAATCAAGCCCCTTTAAATCATAGCCCAGTGCAACCCGGAACGTTCCCCGGGCAGGATTTGTGGTGCGTCGTCGGTGGAGCATATTTTATTGGCCGAATGTATGTTTTTGTGTGCTGGCCGGTGGCATTTTCTGTGGCGAAATTATTCACATTCGATTTTCCCAAAATAAAAAACCCACAGCAGCTTCCATCATCCAAAGCGGACATGTCAACGGGGCGGAAAATTTATTCCTCTTTTGTGTGCGTGTACGCAATTCGGCTTACGGTTGTCACAAAAAAAAAATAGAAAGGGGGATTTTGTAAACTGCTCACGCGTACGCGTATTTTTGTCCCCGAAACCTGGACAATACTCAGGCCGCTAGTTCTCCCCCTTGCAGACGGCTCGTGTTCGCACTGTTTGAATGATAAATGCTGGACGTGTTCCCATTTTTCATTTTTGTGCACGCGTGGCACCAGGCACCGGTGTAGCGCTGGCCGAGCGTGAATGAATGCACTTTTTCGGATGCTGTGCATGGTTGGCTGGTGCGTGCTTGCGGGTGTTGATTTATTCGTTACAAGGCATTCCGTTTTAATCAGCATTTTTTCGTTCTCGTTCGTTTTTTGGCCCATGGCGCATCCATAAGTAGATGCATATTTCTGGAGGGTTCGACATAAATGGACACAGAGTTTAAAATGTTTCCAGTTTTTCCACAGTTTTTTTTTGTGTGCGCCATTTGGAAATTGAAAATTGTATTATAATTTCATTAAGAGCCGATTGTTTACAGCGTGCAAAAATAATGAACTTCATTTTATTTATCAGTGTTTTTCAAGCGTAGTGTTGCTAATAAAAAAACGTATGCAGACCACGTTTACAAACAATAAGAAAGTGAACTCGGTGCTAAGAAACGGCATCATTTACAGCAAATTAATTGCCGGGGCCTTTAAAACAAATGGTCAACCCATTAGTCTCACAGTCAAAGGATGGCTTTTAGCCGTTTGTGGGTACGCCGCCCTTTTTGCTATGATTATGTACAAACATCTCTACGATGGCTGAACGAGGTACGAATGCTCCCGTTGGTAGACAAATGTTCCACTCCCCAAAAGCCAGTGGGGCAACAGTGCCACATTCTTCAAGAAGCTTCCCCGTCCCGGAAGCCGTTCTTTAACACGATGCGTGCACTGTGCGTGTTGGTTGCACTTTTGTTCGTCCTGCTGGATGCATCCGTGTTGGGAGCTGTGCTGGTTTTGCTTGCACACTAATGGATTGCACACTGTACGGATGGCACTGTTTTTAACGCTGGTTGATGAATGGTGCTTTTTGGTTTGGGGTTGGCAACGGCTTCAGTTTAGTACCTGACTCCTCCATTGAGCGGGTGGAAGGAGTGCAATATGTTTAGCTTAAAAATACATTCGTCTTGTTTTGAGGATGTGAGCATCAATTCTTTTCTTTTACTAGCAGCGTTTTGTTTAAAGACGCAAAGTATTTTTACTTGTATACAAATTTTAACAAGATACCTAGTGAAACAGCTCTACTCACGTAGATAATATAATTATAAAAACATGAAGAACAATTATTTTCTTTAAAATACATTTGAAACCTTGAACTGAAACCTTGATTTCATCTAAAAAAAAAAATAACGTAAATGAAATAATTCAACTTGAGGTTGTTCTTTTTTAAATGTTCTCGTAAGAGAACGGCTTACTTCAGGGTGTGCTTAATTGTGATCCTCGTATATCATTACAATTTACCTTGAATTTGACCAGATGTGTCTTAGGAATAAAAGTTGAGGCTTATTTTTAAAACATTAAATACGCAATGCAAATACCAGCATACCAAAAGTAGCCTAAAATTCAAAATAACTTATCAAATTGCATAGTTTTAGGCGCTTCTCAAAGCATATCGAGCAAGAACAGCGTTAGTGCTTACATGAGATTGTTTATGAAACCTTTTTGCAGCGACTTGTTTGTATATGCGCATAGTTAATAACTGCATACCAGAAATCATGAAAGTATTCATACTGTAATTAGCTTTGAATATACCTCCTTCAGCTATCAATAAAAAATAATAGCTTACAAAGCTTATATATATATATAATACTGTGGAATTTTAGCCTGGATTTTTTTTACATTATTTATTGTTTTGGGAACATGTGTTCAACTTTTGATTGTTAGCACTCGGTATTCATATTTAAATAACATATTCTTTAAAAAAAAGTAATAAATAGCCTACTTTTAGGCGCCATATTCCATTTCTATAACAATTTTTGAACTTCAACAGCAGTATGCGTTTAAGGTTTCCATCACATTGGCTTACATGGTGTGTTTTATTGCTCCGAAAAAATAAAAAAAAGAGCGAAGAAAAATCCATTTGATACGAAAAAATAAATTCAATCTTCGTACATTGTGGAATCCTTCTACAGTTCGTTTAAAGGCCCTGGCGCTAGATACGGGCATCGTTCATAGGTATCGGTTAATCGGGTGCACTTTTTTGTGTCGGAGACGTATCTTTTTAACCATTTGCCATGCGGGACAAGCTTGAGGGTGTTGAACACTATTCACGTCTTCCAGCAAGCTGACAGCAGCGAGAAAAGAGTGGAATATATGGTCGCCCTTAAAGTGGCCCAAAGATACGAGCGTGCGGGTACGGCTAGCCGAGCTGGAGGAGCATTCGACGCTATGCCCGCTCTGTGTGCGTATGTTGCGAATGCTCAATTCGCTACGAATTGTGAGAAATATGGCACGGGTGGGTCGTTTTACTGTTTCGTTTCAAACATTTCTTAGATCGTTTATTTCCCAGCAGCTTGCTTTGCGAGGGCGTTTCTCTCTCTCTCTTCTTCTTCCGCTTCCCTTGTTCATTCTACAATTTTCTCTTTCCTCATCCCCCAGTGCCCGGTTTTCGCTGCTCGGTGCAAAGTTCGGCGCACGTTTCGCAATGAACTTCAGAGCAACCCATTGCCCGTGAAGATGCCCGGGCTTTTGGGCGAGCGAGCCGGCCCGGGCCAACACACAGAAACGCCAAAAGAAAAGCAATTTAACTTTTCTTCTTCTCCATCTGCCCGTGGTTGAGTGAGCGCGAGGGTGATGGAAGGAGTTTTTTTTTCCTTGAGACGGAAAAACGAATCTTGTGCACAATATAAAACCATTTTCAACTCATCCCTCTCCCTCGTGGCAAGGGCAATGGGAGGGTGAGATGATAAGAAAAAAGCAAAAGAATAATGGAAAACCAGGTGGCGCAAAGTGTGTGTGTGTGTGGTGCTGGATGGGTGGATGAACAAGAAGAAAGCTTTCATTTTTTCCCATTATGTTTGAGCGCAGTTTTGTGTGTGTGTGTCGTTGCTGCTTTCCCGGTGCGCTTTTTCCCTTGCCCAAGTCGTTTCGGAAGGGTGGCCATCGAGTTTTGCTCATCGCACCCGTACGCCATTGGGAAAAGGCGTTGGTGCTTTCGTTCCATTTGTATTTCAGTTTCAGTTTGCACGCCACCGACCGTTCCCTGTTCCCCGCGTCCAGTTGCAGCAGCAAGCAACACTACCAGCTTACGGATTTAATCTGCAGTCTCGAATGGAAGGAATCCCTTTTGCACAAGTTTTTTTTTGTGTGGGTGGGAGGTAGAAAAGATATTTTTTAAGGATCGGTATGTTTCGTTTTTGGAAGCCCTTTTTTGTGTCCTCGCTCCGGGGGCAGCTAGGAAATAGGAAACAGATGTTAAACGGTATGTTTTATGCTTGGCGTTGAATTGAAGAATTTATTTTTGATAGAGTTGAGCTAAAGCAGAATCCAAGCGAACGGGTGCTTGGGTGCTTTGGGTTGGTTGACTGCGAAAGAAAAGGGCAAATAGAGAGTGAGTGAGAGAGAGAGAGAGAGAGAGAGAGAGAGAGAGAGAGAGAAATTTATTAATTTTCCAACTCAAAAAGATGAGTAGAATGTAATTTAAAGTAGAAGAATGGAATGGAATGGACAATTGAAAATAACGGACGGATACTTTTATGCTAGAAAGCCGTCCGTGCCCCTTCTCTTTTCCTCTTTTTTTTCTACCTCAAATTGACATGGGCTGGGGGCATATTTTCTTGGCTGGAAATGTACGGCGGACGCGGAGAATCATTAAAAATATAATGAAGAAAAATCAATTTGAAAGTACAGTATGTTGTCGTGTTCAGGGCACAATTGTAAAGCTGCTGGAATGGTGGAGAGAAAAAGTAATCAAATTTAACGCGATCTTCTTATCGATGATAAAAAAATTGTAAGGATTCATGCAAACTTTACAAAAAAAAACATTATGAATCAAGAATCAGTTGCCAACGAAAAATTTAAGCAAAATTGAACATTTAACTTTTGTTTTAGCTGAACGCCTAAAGTTATGCAAAATAGGGTTAGTAGTTCTTGAAGCATACATTTAGGCGCTTTTTACGAGATGATCTGCATAAAAGCTAAGGAGCAAAGACGTTATTGTGAGATTTTATGCTATTCTTGTTAAATATTATTCTCCACTAGTCGGTTTTGATTTTCTGTTGTGGATAGTCTAAATATTAAGTTCAATCGTGTTTAATCGAAAACGCTTTTCCCCATACAGGAATAATCAAAATGAATAAAAGCACGATACCAACTCCATCTTTATTCGTTCCACTTTTTAGAATAATATTTTTCTTTAATATCTTTTCACAACGAACCGATCATAGATTTACCACCATCTCACTCAGCTTTTGACAGCATTTGCTCCCCGTTGAACCATTTTTCGAAGAAATTATACCAACATTCGCAGCTACGGGCAGCCCTTTTGTTTATGACATGGGTTTGAAAAACAGGAAAATTTACAATGTGTCGTATGTTTGCGTAACCACGTCACGTCACGGGAGAGCCCCGTTCGTTCGTGCGTGTTTTTTTTTTGTGCCACTCACAAACCAATAAAAAGTGCGCAAACCTGACAGAACCGTTCATCGTTCATCGGGCAGCGCTGGTTTTGCGCTTGTTTCAGGCTCGGTGTTTCCTTTCATCCCGTATCCCTTCACTCCCCTTGTTTCATGCATTTGAAAGTTTGCAAAAGCTTTAATGGAACAGTATGGGTACAATTCTTGGAACAAAAACAGCAATTGTTGTTAAACTAACGAACGCGAGGGTACGAAATCAGTTCGGTTAAATATTCTTTTTTTTGTGCAAGCTGTTTTTTCCTCTCTGTTTCCCCTCTCTTTATTTACCGCCTTTACCACCAAGAGTGGTTGTGTGGGCTGTTCAGCGGTACGTGCCGTATATATTATTCGGCTGAAGCCCGGGACCGAAATCCTTCAGCCTCTGCTGCTGCTGGTGCGAAATTCCGCGAATCATGAATAATCCAAGTGTGCAAGCATTTCGCGCTGAGCTTCGAAAAATGAAATGCAAATCCGTCCGGATGTATTTTATCTTTCAACTTTTTCTCGCCACCTGTCGTCATCGTGCCGTCCTGGCCGGGTTTGCGCACGTTCTGGTTCTGCATCTCCATTCCCGCAAAAAAGCCCACGAAAACTGCGCGAGCTGAATGGGAAGTGGTTCCTTTTTTTCGCAATTCCGTTTGTTTTTTTTTTCTTTATTATGCTCCTCCCAACTCTCTCTCATCAGAGTACCGGAAAGTGCAAAACAATGCAAAGCGCGTTCGCTTGTGACGAACCGGTTGGCATACGCTGTTTGCCACAGCTGACCAGGCGGCTGGGTGGGAGCTTTCGGGTATGTGTGTGTACATTACCGGCTCGCTGCACACGGGGCCGCTCAGTGCTGTCAGGGCCCGGGGAGTGGCGATTGTGGATTGCGCTGTTTCAAGCGCGCTGCCACGTGTAAGACCAGCAACGCAATGGTGAACGCGCACGAGTAACGCCTGACGGAGCGTAACAGAATCGGTGCTAGCACAGCGACCATTGATTTGGAGGCCTTTTTTCGGCGAACTAATGATTGAATGGATGCCGAATGCCTAGAATCACGGAAACGGGTGTTTCCTTTTCTGCTTGATTGGTTGCTTGTGTCGCATAAAACAGACCTCTTGGTTGGAGTGTGATGATCGTAGAAATGGTGATTGTAATTGTGATCTGAAAACAGTTCAAGTATTGTATAACATAAATGAGCATATATTGCATTTAATGCCTTTAAATTAGAAAAGGCTTCTAGCATAGTTTTTAATTCTTTCTCGTAGTTTTTTTTGGATTATATGTGACTAGAAAACAATCAATACATCTTAAAACAAATGCATAAATCTAGTTTTTCAGACAAACTTTGAAAACACCAAAAAAAACCCTTTCACAGCTACAAAAAACTCTAAACCCAAACTTTGCAGTTCAAACACACACCGGAGACACTGGGCAAAAGTATTTCGGCACTTCATCATCGCCATCATCGACAGTGATCAACGACGCCCCTTTTGTTCGCCAAAAACAACAACTCCAAACTGCACAAAATATCTGACCCAAATACCGTTCTTCCAGCAATGCACAAACTCTTCATCGAGTTCATTCTAGTGCTTTTTTTGCACGAGAACGATTTTGCAAATTTGTCATCATAAGCACTCATTTTGCCACTCCTTCCACCAGCCAGGTATGGTACAAGGGCACACCAGCCACCACAACCAACCGAACTCGTCGAACCTCTCGGTACGTTAAACCCGTTGACCTGCCCGGAGATCGAATCCCGCTCCCTCGTCGGTCCATTCCAACGGTGCGCTTATTTGTCGAATACATAAAACATACAGCGCACATTCTCGGGCGGCAAAGTTTGCCACTGAATTTAGACAATGCGCTAACGACCGGGCGGTTTTTGTGTGTGTGGATGGTTCAGCTGTGGGGCTGGAAGAAAACGGGTGTTGAGGGTGGAAAACAGGAAACGACATTTAGCCAACTTGCACTGCACAACGTTCGCTTTCGAGGGGGAATTCCCAACCATCCCACACGAGTGGGTTGAGCTGGTGAGGGGAGAGGGGGTGGACAAAGGAGGGGAAAAATTGAAGTCAGCGAAGGGGGTAAAGGTAAAGAAAAACATTCATAAATTTCGTTTCATCAAGCTGATGCAGCAAGAATACCTTTCCACGCCGGTGTACGCCAAAATAGCGGAACGTTCGGTTTGGGATGAAAGCGTACCGACCGTCCGCGTGTGTGAGTGTGTGCGTTTCTGGTTCTCATGAAAGCAAAAATAGCAAACCGACTTTGAACCATTTCACGTACGCAGCCAGTGGGGGGGGGGCTGTGAGCTACTGGGCTGCTCCATGGTAAAAATGCCACCCGGGTGAGGGACTGGGCTGCTCCATCGTGGCAAAAATTGCTTTCCATTCCCGGGGACTGTGGCCGGCGAGATGCACAAATATAGTTTTTGGGATGGTGTTCGCATCGTCTTCTGCCCTCACCCACAGGACCCCGCTCCCTAGGGATGTCGATCACCACCAGAATGCTGCTCGCCGATGCTGCTGAACGTGCGGCGGCTGACGGTGATGATGATGATGTTGATGATGGTGTTGTTTTGGTTTTAGCGCTGCACATTTGCTGAGGCCAGTTTTGCATGGCTTTATAAAAAAAAACCCCACACCCCATCTCATTACACTCGATGAGCAAAGTTATGGTGATGGCAGTGAAAATATTTACGATGCTTTCGTTCGCTTTTTTTGTCTGTTTGTTCCCTACTCCCTTTCCCTCAATTCTAGTTTTTTTATTCTTTTCTCTCTCTCTCTCTCTCTCTCTCTCTCTCTCTATCTCTCTCTCTCGTTCACTCTTTCACTCTCATTGGATACTGTTGCATGGACGCTAGTTGAAGTTTATTTTCCCTTCAAATTGATGGTTTTGTGCGCGTGGAGGGCCCAACCCATCAACGTTTGATGTTATTGTTGATTCGAGGACGGTGTGAGTGTGTGGTATTCAAAAAAACTGGTGACTCCTGACGGATGCCGGCAGCGTTGGCGGTTGGTTTAGGTGTTGTGGTGATTGTTTCGTTGCATGCATTTTATGCACCGTTCGTTGGTTAGCTTGGTGTTTGTTTTTTCTTTTCTTTCTCCTGATCATATGTTTTGCTATGCCGCAACACATTTATTGCACCATGGTGTTGTGGTTGGTGATTAAATAATTTATCAATTCAGCTGAAAAGGCTTTCCAAGCGCGTGGGAAAGGGTTTGCAACGGGTGATCATTATTGTGATATGAACTTTTTAGCTGTAAAGCGATTGAAATGCTTGAGCGGCAATATAAAAATCACGCTCAGGAAGCAATTAAAGTTGCATTCACTATTAAACGTGTTAACAAATGGCTGTTGAGGTGTGTTTAATTAATCCTCATTCATAACTTTGAGCCCGACAACGGAACAGTATGACATTCTTACCCAAGGTTCGTGGAAAAAGGGATTGAAACAGTATCATTCATTAAGCGTAACAATATTTCAAAGAACCAATGTGGTCCAGTTTGTTCGCCACAGATATTGCCAATGCGATCGGTTACACCGCAACGAGCAACGGTGCAATGATTTGCGAATTGAGTACCAACCCTCGGTGTCATCCCTTTGAAGCAATATCCTTTTAATCGGGATCGTGGTATATCATATTTTGCCTTTGCTTCTACCTTCCACAGGCCAAAGCACAATTGAAATGTTTCGAAGAAATGTTTCTTGCTTGTCTAGGTTGCTTATATTATACCAATGATCAAAAAGAAATGAAGAAAACACACACAAATAAGGCAGGATGTCGAGTCGGTTTTCAGAGAATATATGTGTCCGTTTTTGCTGCCTGCTTGCAGGATGTATGTGCCAATAAGCAACGCACTGAGTTGGCTAGATGATTTTCGATTCATTTTACCAAGAAAAGAGAACCATACATTCATGCAAATAATATCCAGTGAGCTACACCATACCGAACGAGCTTGATGTGGACATGTTCTTGGGAAATGTTTTGCTTGCTCCTGCCAAGCGATGAGATGATATTTCGCCAGAAAGCCACAGTTCAATGCAAGCGGATCGTGTGGTATCCGTGTTCCAGCGAGTGCTTTAGAACACTTCACCCCGTACCACTGTGATGATAGTATTGATAAAGCAATATGAAAATAAAACCGAAGCGCAAACCACTCCTCTAAACACGGCATTGGATCCCCTACTCAACACACGGTTGCAGTGATACGGAAGATCACATTACTCATTTATATGCACACAGCATGGGCATGCCAGCCACGTTTCGAGACCTCATGATTATAAATCAATAAAAGATACACCATTCGGCCAGCGGCCGCAGCGTTCGAGTGAACGAGAAGGCTGAAAGCTATATAAATAATCATAAGAACAGCTCTCCTGTGTGCGTGTGTTTGCACGATATGGGTGCGGAATGAGGATCGTCCCGTTTATCAGAACCGTAGCAGCAGCAGCAGTAGCAGCAGTCATCAAGGAGTAGCATCGTATCGACAGTGCTACAGTGCACAGGCAGGCAACACGCGCGTGGACCATATTCCATCATAATGCCCACCGGATGCCGGAAATACCAGATTGTATCGATTCTTCCTGCTCACCGGCCAACCATCACCACGGGGACCGGCTAATGGAATGTGTCGAAAGATCACGTACGCTAGGCATGCGGAGCGAGAAGAAGGCATTTAAAACCCAGAGTGAATGAGGTGCAAAATTATTTCATATCATTGCACTCGGTGAAGAGCTGCATGCATTTGCCACTGGCAATGATTTATATTGGCTTTGATCGGTACGATGGTAGCATCGTATGTTGCCTGCTGTGGAATCGTCAATCTACGTGTGCGCTCAGGGTGCTGCTCAAACGGAATGGAATAATCGATTTTAAATTAGTCCCATTTAAATGCTGCATAGGGGTTGGCTAGTTGTTTGTTGATTGATGCATACAGAGGCGCACGCGTTTCGTTGCGGTGGAATAATATTTAATGAATCGAAGAGGTACGCAAATATGGCATTATTAGGTTTACATTCTATTGATTCATTATCACTAAGAGCAGTGGAGCAAACTCTGGGAAACACTTAAGTTTTTTTTTAATATTTTGTATATTAATCTACTGGCTTGAAACGCTGTACTGAGCGCCTAAAGATATGCAAGAAGGTTTATAATGAACTAGCCTAAAGGTATGCAATATGATGTTTCAATATTTTTTTCTACTACTTACAGGGTTTACATTTCAGTTTGCTTGTTGTTAGGCGCAAATTAATGTAAAAAAAGGGAAGCACCAAATGTACCGGGCGAATGATTCAAACATATGTGGAAAACAATTCAGTAATCGTTAAACAAATGTTAAAATATTCTTTCATTTTTTATTCATCCAGGTTTGGCAAAGATTCTGATTTAGTTTTATCATGTTTACTGTACCCCTCAGTAACAAACACAGCTACAACATTTCTCCACAATGCTTGCTCGAACGATAAACCTCAGGCAACGTCTTTTTCCTTACCGTTTGGGGACATGTTCCATTTCCATCTTACACGAGCACAATTCACGCCAGGCGTGAAGCGAACAATTTGAAAAGAATAATAGAAAGTCAAATGGCCCCTAAGTAGCCCCATTGTAGTGTGAAAGTTTACCGCTTTCATAACCGGATAAAGACCTCTCTCTTTCTCTCACTTTCTCTATACCGTTCACTTGCTCCATCTCATCTCTCTTGCACATGCTGAAGGAAGCAAAACATTGCAAATAAAGATGGAAAACAAACGACACATAAATTCTGGGGGCATTCTTCCTGCGCGAACAATTTAGGAAAGTCGAAAATTTCCCTATCGTACGGGGCGAGTGGCAATGGGGGGTTATGGTTGCGTTGAGCGCTGCACGAACTGTTGCTGGCTGTGTTAGTGTGAGTGATGGTGGTGCAAATGGAAAAAAGCGATAGAAAGAGAGCAAAACAGCGAGCGATAGCGAACGAACCATTGGCAAAGTGGGAGCAGGAACAGCAAGGATGCAGCTTTTCCGTCACTGGTTGTCTCTTTCTGCAAGGTGGCGTTGCTTTCCCACTTTTGCATAGTACACGGGACGCGATGGAAGCTACTCGAGGCGAGGAGGGAACAATGGAAACCTCGAGCAGGAAAATGGGGCTCCCCCTCCGACGGGAGCGAATGGGACGGTAGCAATAAAACGGTCTGGTTTTGGTCCCACTGCCCGCAGCACACCCGTAGCAGTGTGTAGTGCGGATTGCATACACATTGAGATTGTGCAGAATCGAGCTGCCAGTGTGCGTGTGCTGACTGTACGTGTGTATGTGTGTGTGTGTGTGTGTGTGTGTGTGTGTGTGTGTGTGTGTGTGTGTGTGTGTGTGTGTGTGTGTGTGTGTGTGTGTGTGTGTGTGTGGAGGAGCACGTGTCTATGTGTTAGTGGATGAGTGTGAGGGATGCTGTGCAAGGTTTGGGGCATTCATCCTTTCCTACCACTTCCCTGTTCCACTGCTGGGGCTGGAGAGCTGAAGATCAATATCTGAATGAAAATTATTGTAGGTGGTAGGTCGTACTAGCAGGACTGCACGGTTGTACGGGAATGGAATGGCCAATTCAAAGTTACGGCACAGGGTGACACAGCTATAGTAAGAACAAAAAAATCGAGCGAAAAATGCTGAATTGTTTGCCAAAAAGGGGCCATCCATCGGTGAGCGTTGGTAGCGGCGTCAAGGGCGCTTGGAAGTAGCAAGGTTGGCGGTAGCTCAGGCTCACGGTATGCTACGAATGTGATGTATGAAAATGCAACGGAAGGGTGTTTTGGGTTTTTTTTGTTATTGCTCAACCAACTCAACCGAAGCTGGCCATTCCACCCGAACTGGCACGGTTAGTTCCTTCGGGGTAGACTTTTATTTGAAACCAACTCGCGCGCACCAAACCCGATCACCACGGTCAAGGGACGAATGTTCGGTGGTTGCTGTTGTTGCTGTTGAATTGCATAAAAGAATGTTTCTTGCCCCACAGCATCACTTGCTGTCTCTCTCTCTCACATAGGTACCTCCCCCCACAGCAACCCGCTCTACTGTGGAACGATTCGTGGTTTTGGGTTTGGTTCGCTCGTGAACGGTTGATTGAGTTTTTGAATGAGTTATTAGCTTGGCCGGCAAGCCCTAGCAAGCTGGGACGGCGAAATGGTACGAATCGTGCAACCATGAAATTACTCACCCGGCGCACGGCCCCGGTTTTGTTTGGGGCAGCCCGGTAGCAATGCCCGGTACGATGGGATGCGGGAAGCGTTAAGCTCAAAAAAGTAAGACGCGAAGCAATGGCAGGATCATGATCGGTGCGTCGTGTCGAGCGGTGCGAACGAAGCCGGCATTGCATATTTAATAGCGTTAAAATATTGATAGTCAGTTTTTGAGTAGATTTTAGTCCGGTGAAAGAGCATAGGTGATGCACGTTTTGCCGGCCTTGCCAGTGTACAGTGGGTGCCAAAATATTGGCGGTTAGGTGAAGATGGTTTTCGGTTAAATAATCGCAAATAATAAGCTAATGACGCTCATGGAAAGGTCAACCAGTTAAAGCTGAAAAAAGTGAACATTATTTCATTTGAATTCAAAAAATTTTAAGTTTCAATGCCTTTGTTTTTAAAATTGTAGGAAAATTGGGCAAATTACATAAAAATTCAAACATGTGATAGGTCTTGTTAGCAATACGGCCGAAGCCGTTCTTTCTGAATAAAAAAAATAGGTCTTGCAAAAATTTAGGCGTTTTCGTGACGTATTTTTGTTGCATAGCAATGGCATAACATATTGCATATATTTAGGCGTTTTGATAAACAAAATAACTTATGGCAAATTGGATCACACAACATCTTTCGCAAAATTATACCAGTCAGTGCGCTTCGTCACACATATCCGGTAAATAAGGAATTGCTTTATTTCTTCTACAAACTGTAACCATATTTGCGCGCCACTTCCCGGTGTAGTCTGCACGTCAGTTCCGTCCGGTAGGCGAGATAAAAGCATGACCACATGATTGATTAAAGGCAGAGGCGGCCCACTCCCCGGGCTTCGGGGTGAACCGGCAGGAAATCAATCATCTCACGTTATTAAACATGCATCGGCACTGGGCTGTGTGCGGGCAGATGATTCCCTATCCTATGCTGCCGACGGCTGGGAAACGGTAGCAAACATTTATTACGCTCATGTGTAACATCGATCTTTACAGCACGGTGGAGGTGTGCTGTGCAGGTACGCCGTAGCAGCGCTGGGTGAGATGATGAGGTGCAAAGTTTTTGCCTAATAAATGCTACATGCTTAAACATTTCCCTACGCTTTCTGGCGCATTGGACAGGAGTGGAGCTACCAGCGTTATTAAAATTACGCTTAAGCAAGCGTGACCACTTTTTGAAAGTTTTATTCTACTTTAAATTATTGCTAAAGCTTGAGGATGGTGGAATAATCTAGCTAAAAACAAGGAACAACTTTGTTTTTGCCCTATAGCACCGATCTGTTCAAGCTCAACTTTGCAATTAACGACAATTAGGAAGAGGGAAAACGGTCCGGGAGGGAGGAACAAAAACGCTAGCTATAAGCTAGCTCCCCCGCATAAAGTGTGTCAATAATAAGGGAAAAAGTATTTCGAGCATTAAATTGTACGATAAATGCAATCAGCGAGCCATTGATGAGCTTTTTTAGAATGAGCAGAGCGGTAAGAAGGATGAAAAACTCAAATAAGCTTTTCTTTTTTGCTTATACAAAATGAACCATTCTGCTGAGCAGATAAATTAACAAATGCGTTTTTTATTTGCCGTGTCTATCTCAACATAAAAAATACCAGTTCGTCCCTGGTATAGGTAAAGAGAAACGGGCGAACAAAACTTCGATTCGAATGACTAACTTTCGAGACGAACGACTTGATAGATGGGCGCTCCGGCACACTCCGGGGTTGGAATGCTGAAACGGATCAGCACGACGGCTGTACAGTGTAGTCGCAGCAGTAGTGACAGGAGAGCAAATATAAGAGGGAGAAAAAAACACATACAACCCTCCCTGCAAAGCTCATTAAAGGTAGACAGGTAATCATAAGCCGGGTTGAACAAGATGCAGAAACAACCGGCAAACAAAGTATGAGAAAACACGTACCACCGTACCTTGCGAGTGGGCTACCGGGTGAGACGGACGCGGCCTAAGGAACGGAGAGCTAATTTTAACATCGTACCATGTTCCGCTCGCTGGTATGCTAAGTTCTGCCGGGCTCTGCAAGGTACCAGCCAAACCCTGCCACCGCCAGTCAACCGGCGCATTATTAAGCGCGGCCCTTGCGACGACACACAAACAGCGGCAGCCACCAAAAAGCGACAGGCGGGATCGACCCTCACTAGGTTGGCGGGTAGCTGGTAGACACCATTGCACAGGGCGGGGAAGGATGAACAACGTGCCACTGGTACAACTGGAACAGCACGGAAAATCGACCTGCTAGCTACCGAAACCGTTACCACGGTAACGGTTCTTTGGCCTTACCGCAGGGATGCTGCAACTGAACTCGAACAACAGAACAAATGAAAGAGACAGAGCGCGACAGTGGGGGAGGTAACAAGGGGCCTTAAAGGGTGGAAAGAGAAAGAGCAAAAAATAATCTGACGGCTGATGTATTTATGTGCTTTTGCATGGGGGACTTACCCGCCTGGTTTGTACGCCCGTACTGCCCGACCGTGAGCTGTGGTAGTGGGTGGTGATGGTGTGTATCGGGCGCATCCTCTGGGCCAAAATTTGTTAGCTCTCTGCTGCCGGACCGCCAGCGTTCCTATGTCAGTGTGCGGGGGCTTAGGGTTTGCTTTATTTTTCGCTCACAGGTCGTTTCTGGTTCTGTTTTACTTTTAAACTGCCAGGCTTTGGTAGCTTTGCCAGTAGATGGCACTAGCTGTGCAGGTTTTTCGGATGGCACAAACACATTCAAAGAGAACGCGAATGGATTGATACGTGCATGGAGCGAGGTTATCGACCGCTGGAAAGTTGAAAACGCGATCATTAAACCAGTTTTTTGTGAATCTCTAAGAAAACGCCTAAATGTATGCAATGCTCGAATTTATACTTGCAACCGAGTCTATCATTTTGTGAGTATCACATTCGCATGATCCAGTTGTTCATTGTTAGTCATAAGATTAATTTAAGCTATTGTAAGATAATCCAACTAAATGTTACTTGAAACGCAAATAAATATATTTTTATTGTAAGATTATGATTTTTAAGTAAGATTATGATTTTGAAGATCATTTAAGTAAGATTATGATTTTGAAAGTATTTACTGTAAAAATGTAAATTGGGCCTCAATGTTTTTGTATAAAGTTTTGTTAATGAATGTATTATCATGTATTAATTTTACATAAAAGTGTTGAGGATTTGTCCAAAAACTGAATCTGCTTCAATTATATTACAAAAAATCGGTTCTTGATTTTCTTAAACTTGATTGGATTTCGACTGGTTTTTTCTCAAGAAGCAGAACATGCATATTAAATAATACTGAATGTTAATATTAAATAATAAATTAATTAATAAATAAATAACATTAAAAAATAAATAATAATAAATAATAATGTAAATTTAAAGTCGTAAAGTCTCCAAATTAAATTATGTTCACATATAGAGATCGATTTATGATTGACTAATTGTTTAAGTGTATTTTAGGATCACCTTAGATGTCCTTGTATTGCAAAATATCCATAAATAATTATTATTTTTCACTATTATTGCTTTTAATTTAAATTTTTGTCACATTCACAAGGCTTAACACGTTACTCTTCGAACGTTCATGAGCATTCTTATTTAATTTCCTCTAGCAACTTATCAATTACCATGCACAATATGTAGGAATGGCTCAATAGAACGAAATGTTGGGTATATTTCTAAACCAAAAACCCTCCCACCACCACCCACACAAACACATACATACACACACGAACATACGCAAAGTTGGCATAACCTTTGTGTGACTGTGATATCAAATTTAGCCCACCACAGCAAACTAAAGAAGTATTCGTGCGGAATAATTTCGGCCCGGTTCGGCCCTGGTTTCGGTTCTGGGTTTGGGTCCGGGCAGAAGGATGCTGAAAAGATGGATGACAACGAGCCGCATGCGAGCGCCTGTAGACGCGTGGCAAAGGGCATCGGTGAACCGGCATCGGTGTACGGGGAGATGATTGCACAAAGAGGATTAGAGTCACTGCGAGATGAGATGAGATTGTACCGGCGAGGGTGATTCCGACCGTCCAACCGACCGACCGAGAGCGTGATCGGAAAACGGCACAAGACGTTTGGCGCACGGAAGCGAACGCACCAGGCCCGAAACGGTTGCGGTTGCGATTGGTGAGCGCCCGGAACGATGCAAAGCATTCAGGCGCATGTTGTCGATTTTCCTACCAAAGCCACGACGCAATAGTGCTCCCCAATTTACGCAAAAGGGGGACGGGAGAGAGCGTTGTGGGCACGTGTAAAGCCTACCAGGACCAGGGAAGTGTTGGATGGATGGAGTACGAACAAGGGGAATAAAATGTAGTTTTACAGTCGATGGTTTTGCTTCGTGTTGTTTGTCGGCTTGGGAGCGGGTCGAACGCCATGGTCTACCCGGGCCGTTTGGGACGCCGGTTGCCGGTCGTGGTCGTTCACACTCGAGCGATCGAAATACATTTTCCATCATCCAGCCCACATCTGTGACTGACCACACGGCACACGACTATATTGCACGGTACGGTGCGCGCTGGGTACGACGACTTCATCACCAGTAATGGGACCGTTTTCCGTCTGCGCGTCATCGGTACAGCAAACCAGTGCCCCGTAGCTGAGTGGAGCACAGCCTGCACAAGGAAGCATGATTTTTACGATCGCCATTGTGAAAGTGTGATTACAAGTGTGGAACAGAAAGGGGGAGTAGGGGGTTCCGAAAGGGGAAGAAATCCATTTGGTGCTGTATTTTTCCGTTTTCCACTCTGCTGCCCGTTAACAATGCGAATGCCAGAGACGGAAGGTGCCAAAAGCATTTGGTTTGATTTAGCAGAATGACATATTTTTGCTCCGATAGCAATTCGGAAGCTACGGGGTTGTGATATTAAAGCTGTGAAAATAAAGTAAGCAAGTAAATAGACGATTTCGCTAACAACAGCTTACGGTTGACAATCATTCAAAATGGTTTTAGGTTTACAATGTCAACTAATGTATGGCAATCAGTAGCGTAAATAATAATGAAATGTCAGTTATATTACAAACATTGCATAACTTTAGGCGTATGAACTATTAATTGCATACTGTTAGAAGATGTCAAATTACTTGTTCGTTGTATACTTCAAAACGCCTAAATGTATACTTTTATGTTACAGCAGACATCAAGCAATTTTGCAATATTATTATATGTTTTTAGAATCAGAATACATTATAATTATCAACGCGTACATTCACCCTTCCATTTACAGATTAACGTGCAAAATCCGATTATAATTGCATTAAAAATAATATAACCACACGATGTGCTAAACACCCCCCTCCCCCCACACAAACACCCACACACACATACACACACAAAAGCTTCAACCCAGCGGAAGTAACGTTTAACTAGTAAATGTATTTCAAAGCAGCCCTGTACATGTGAATCTGTAAGAGCGTTACGCTGCTGTAAGTGACAAAAGTATGTTTCAAACTCCCGTCAGTTGAACATTCCGAAAGGGATTAGAAACCACATACAACCTGCTGGTGGTGGTGGTGGTGCTAGTGGTAATGCTGAGACAGATATTACACTCGAACCACCGGCAACCGCAAAATCTACAACGGTAAGACGTAGTAACGAAACCGCACTGGTTCATGTCGACAAGAGCGCTGCCATACGGTCCCAGTTATGGAAGCAGTGACCAGGGAGAAAGGCCCTGGCAAATGGCAGCGGCCGTGCGGTATCACTGTGCATCAAATATTAAAATCAAACCAAAACCAACGCTGAGCTACTGCGTTTCCTCCCCCTAGGGAACTGGCGATGGGTTCGCATTAAACCGGGCGTAGAGCAAGGCCTAGGACAATCTTGGTGTGGCTGTGTGTGGGTTTTTTTTTCTGTTGCTGAGTGTGTTATGCCCTGCCAGTGTCGTGCGGAACGGTAACTTGTAGAATCTACTCTTTGCCCCCCGCTGGATGGAGAGCACGTGGAGCAAAAGGGATATGGGAAATATGACCGGAAACCGGGAATTCCGGAGGGGTTTCAGTTAATGGATCGGTAGTTTCGGGATCCGTTCAGTGTCCGCACATCCAGCAATCAAGGCTGGCGTTGGATGGGCTGGAAAAACGGATGATACATCTGATCGTAAGCGTTGGTGTAGCTGGCAGTTGAATAAGAATCATTAATGCACCTTTAGCCCTGTAATTGAAGCATTTCTTGCCAGCTAAAAACAGGAACTTCCCCTGAATGGATTCATTACACCAATTACACACGGCAGAGTAACGATGTTTATCAACGCTTCGGGGGAAAGTTTGGCGGCGCAGTAGAAAGAGGAAAAATCCATTTTCTGCTCTCTTAATGCCAATGTGCTGCAGCATAATTGATTGATCAGCCGTAAAAGCTTAATTTCGTACACTCGAGGGAGAAATGAATGGAGAAGAAGCTGTGTGAAAGCAAAGTTTTAAGCACATCTACTCTTGTTCTTGTGAAATAGTTTATATTTTGCTCTGGAAAACGTAAAGGGCATAAGTCAAGAGAAATGTAAAGCATCAATGATGTTGATTATGTAAGAAAGGGAAACATTTTACATTTCTCGACGGAGAAGACGTAGCGCGACTTGAGACTCAACTTATTAATGTTTATTTTATCGCTTTCCAGTCACTGCAAGTTTTCACTCTAAAAATAGCAACTTAATCCCTCAAACATTCCAGCCTTCTCCGCCTGAAACGAGCTAATTATCGTAAGATTGTAAACCCAGCGCATCGTCCAATTGCCTTACTGCTGCTCCGATTACCACCCCAATGGCTCTCACTGGAGTGCTCCAATATCATCGCATCGTCCAACGCTCATGCAAAGCTTCCTCTGTCTCTCTGTCGCACTACCAAACAACCGAAACAGGCGCAAAAGGGTAAAAGATGGAAGCTTACTGAGGAACTCCTTTAGTTTTAATTAAAGAATTTGCATATTTTCGATTAGTTTCGCCCGTTTCCCGCCGACAATCACGTGGGTGCGCTTTCGCGTTGGAGTGTCTGGTCTGGTGGGCTCGGTATGGAAACTTGAAACCCGGAACCGGCCTACATATTTCAACCGTTTTTATACCCCTGCATGTACATGGCGCAGTGGGGTGCTACCGGTTTTTGTGTGCAGTGTGTAGAATATTTTAGTGCAAAAAGTGTTGATATATTTTACTCTCTTTCGAATGATGCCGCAAGCGTTCATACTTTAAAATAAAGCAGTTTAAATTGTTTCGAGTGGGGCTTCCGTCTTCTCACGCCTCAAGACATTCAACGTGTTTTATATCGGCAGTTTAAAGAAAGTGTGGAATGCCTTGCAGATGAAAGCAATAAAAAAAAAGACAACCCCAAAAGCGTGAGCCAAAGTTTACGCCAGGCTCTCTAGCTCCCACACAAATACACAGAGCTCACAAAGGAGCTAAAGTTTGCTATAAAAAAAAAGCTTTCTAGCCAAAAAGCCGTAAATAACAGCACCGGCAAATAGTAACAAGCCAAACGGTTTCATCCTCTTTTTTTCCTTGCGCTACTCCACTGCCATCTCTTAGTAGTACACAGGCACAAGCACCTACACAGGCGAAAAGAGGCGTTCGTATATCGATTTGTTGAAGCCGGGGATTGGGGTTGGGCGCTGCAAAAATCTCCCCGAAACGAATATTTTCCTTGCCGAGGAGGAGCCTAGGAATGCCACGGGTACACAATCACATGCACAGCGTCGGGGTCCTGTTGGGATGCTGTAACGGCGTTTGTATGTGGCGTTGGAAGGCCACTGAAAACAAAAGCAAAATGGGGGGACCGAATAAAAAAAAAAACCCCAAAACAGACGAGCGCCGCACACAAAGACACCCGCAAACAAGCACACACACATACACAGTGGCCGGGGTGAGTTGCCCCCGGGGCCATCGAAGTGTGTCGATCGATGATTACTGCTGGGACAGTTTCCCGGGTCGTTGGGTTTTTCCTGTGTGTTTTATAGCGAGAGGAGCGGGTTAGGCGCGCCCGGGAGCGCGGGGAAACAAATTCTGGCGCGATCCGATAAGCAGCTAACGAGAAGATGAGTCGGTGGAGACATTTAAATGAAGCATGTACTGGGAGATATTGTAACTTCGAGTTTTTTTTTGTTATAGCAGCACGTCCTTTGACTGAGCTGATAAGGCTCATAAACGTGGCTGGCACTGTGCGTACGTCGCAAATTGGGCGGTAGTTTGAAACACGGAATTGCACTAGACATTGTAGGGCAATGAATTAGTTAGCTGGCTGTGACTTAATTCGCTAGCTGTTGGTTTTATTGCTTCTATTGTGCGCATTTTGGTAGTAAATGGTTTGAAAAATAATAAAATTTAGGGTATGGATGAGTAAAAATGCATACATTTAGGCGCGGCACTGGTGTAAGCTAGTAGCCTTATTCTTCATTTGCGCCTCAATATTTGCAATAAATAATGCTAAATGATCTTAAATATGGTCAAAGACAATCATTTATAATTAAGCTCACATACATTCAGGCGTTTCATTGGTGCAGGCAAGTACAATGCTCTGAATTTGCGCCTAAACGTTTGCAATAGCTAGAAGTGAATCAAGTTAAAATAAAGACCATCATGAGCAATTAACGTTAACATACATTTGCATTACATACATGAGCAAGGCACTGGTGTAATAAATGCTATTTGCTAATTTTCCACGATCCTAAAGGTATGCCTAACTCCTACACAGGGTTATTTGATTTCAATAAAAGAATTGAAACGCATTTCAAATATAGAAATAAAACAAAAAAAAATGAACTCAAATATAATGCAAACATCTAGGCGCTCTGCTCCTTAGCTTCATGTGCAGTTTTTGTTGCATACTTGCTTGAAAAACTAATTTTTCTATCTATTCGGTTTACAAAATTAATCGTTATTTGCTCTCTTTTGCTCTATTGATTGATATCGATAAAAGCAAATTTTTAAAGCTCTTGCAGAAATCACTCCCTAACAGCATGGGTTTTATTTATGCCTACTTGTGGCAGGAAGCAAACGCGATCGATCACAAGGTCACCTTCGCAGGATGATAAAAATCGTATTACTCTGCACCTCCTACACGGGGCCACAAATCAATAAGGCCCGTGGTAACCATCGAGTCGGGAAAGGGAAAAGGGAACACCGATAGGGAGTGAACGATAGAGAGCACCATCGGAGGTTTCCGTTTTGTGACGAGACCACTTCGAGCTGTCCGGCTTTTGCACACTAAGGTTTCGATATTTTTCTTTTCTCCATACCAATCACACGCCCTGCACATACTCACACATTTCACAAAGAGTGCCACTCGCGTCTAGTGGCTCAAATATCGAACGCCTACCGGGGCTGTACTTTAGCATAATGTCCCCGGCCTGCCACAAAGCACACAAAGCAGAAGCAGGGAAAAAACTAAAAGACGAGATGAAATGGCCACCGCCACAGATGGAAAGAATGGGAGAATGGGTTTTATGTTTTCTTTTCACCCTCTGGTAGCTCGCAGCAGCAGTCGGTGCCGTTCGGTGGCGCGGTTTGCTTCGGAGGAAGCAAATTTCATCCCGTTTTTCCATCACGCGGCCGTTTCACACCAGGAATGCCAGGGGCGTGAGAAGATGGAGAAAGCAGCAGCAGCAGGGGGGTTTCTCGTTTCACTAGACATTGAACGGGTTTCCGCGGCTGTTTCCGTTTGCCCGCACTAGCAAACCCGGCTGGGGCCGCAAAGAAATGGTACCCTGGTCAGCTCAGAAGCAGATTTTTCTTCTCCATTGCGGCGGTGTCTGATGTGTCCAATGTGACGGCATGGCTGGGCGTAGATCGTACCCCGGTCGAGCGGCTGTCGCTGATGGCCTGGTCGCTTGGGAAAATGGTCGGAGGCTAGGCCTTTCACCATGAATACACTCAGAAATGAAATCGGCAGCACTGGCAGCTGGCAGAAGTTATTGATGTCAGCGGCAGAGTGGTTGAGGAAAAATGTGGAAAATAAAACCCGGCTCTGGACGGTTAGTCAGTGTAATGAGCGTGATAGAAAGACATAGAGAGAGAGAGAGAGAGAGCGAGAACACAAAGGGTTTGACAGCTGAGTGGAGAGAAAGCAATGGAGGAAGAAAAAAAAAACACATTTACTAATAGGTTGTCGAGGACATTTTTGATTTAGATCCAGCGGAACGATGAACGATTGGATGGATCGTACGTTTACTTGCTTGTGTTCGAGATACGCTAGGACGATTGTAGCGCGTTCTGTTCTTGATACCATTTACGATACACACACACACACACAATCTCGCTTGATGCAGTTGAATCGACAAGTACCTGTTTGAAAGGCGTATGATGAAGCGTTTAGCTTCGAGTGGATATTGGAGAAAGTGCTTTACATGGGCAGAGATGGCATGAGGCACCATGAACGATCAGATAAATATCAGAGCAAAGTGGGAGGAATTGCATTGAAATATATAAATACAAATCCTATAGCCACGTTGAGCTAGTTTTCACAACATTTAGTATAACATAAGTTGTATAGAATGTATTAAAAAACTAAGATTAATGCAAACGACAACGAATAATTTATCACAAACCTTTTGTAGTGCAGTTTGCATACATTTTGGGGCATTATTGTATCTCCGTTCACAAGAAAAGGCTATGTCATGTTTGAGCCGCGCCTACATTTATGCTTATCGAAACAACTTTATAGCATACTTTTAGGAGAGAAAAAATCCAATAAATTCGTTTTCATTTTTGCAATCCATAGACCCAACATTTCTAACCACATTACCGGCAGAACGTGACTTTTTCTCGCTTCACCCAAAGAACAAAACAGCCCCACTTCCATGATAGAACTCCCGGTTGCGGTTGATTTATCTTGTTATTCTCTCCCACCCATCTATACACGTGCACGATCGGTGGTGGTGTGGACGGAGCCTAATCGGCTTGGCGGCAAAGCTATAACCCTCTATTTTGCGATTTTCCAATCATTGCACACATATTACGGCTGTATCATTACAAATCCGTTTTTCAGCTTATAATCGCAATTGCAGCGCTGGTGCGGTTGTTAGGGTTAGTTGGGTGGTGGAGAGAAGAAAATAAAACGGTAAAACAGCTAGATGGACTGAAACTTTTGAAATTGTTTTTCGCTTGAAACGCACTCATTGAAACGAAGCAATTGAGCACGGTTAGGATGAAAAATACACGTATGTAACTGAAATTCCCAGAAATGGTAAAATAATATCATATTATACAACAAATTATATAATATTATCAACTTAAAACCATTTTTCGTAAAAAAGCATTGTCAAATTGCTATTAAATACGATTTTTTTTTTGAAAAAAATAAAACCACGTTAACCTATAATGGCACGCTTCATACCTCACTTGCATACATTTAGGCGCCTTAAGTGGTTTCAAAACTTCATCTTTCAATAAAACACATTTCCAAAATTCGTTTATTGTTTCGTACTGATGGTTTGTTCAGCGTCAACAGAGGAGATTGTTTCAAAATGTCACACCCTGTTAGAACCAAAACATCCACCAACGGTATCGGTTGCATGTGTGGAGGGTGTATTAACGTGCTTAGAGCAAAGCCATACATGGAGCTTTTTCACACACCCAAAGACCCCGAGATCATGGGGCACGTGATATGATCGATTAAAAAAAACACACACACAAGCACCATACCACCCACTTCTGCAGCCAGCTGGGTGGGTGGAACGCATAGCTGGAGGGATGAGTTTTGTTTCATTCCACTTAATTTCCACAGTAAATACGGGCGGCCATTTTGTCGCGGTCCTCGAACGGTGCGGTTAATGTACGCTGCAACTGTTCCCACCAGCCAGCAACATCACCTCGGAGCGCTAGCACCTCCCCCTCCCCCCTTCACACTGTATGCAATACCGATTGTGCGGTTGATTCGGTTTCGGTCAACTGCGGTGGTCGGTGGAAAATTGCTTAAATGGAAAAGTAAACTTCACAAACGAAAATATGAACGCTATCGATCGAAACTGTGTGTGTGTGTGTGTGTGTGTGTGTGTGTGTGTGTGTGTGTGTGTGTGTGTGTGCATGGGGCAGGAACAAGGGAGAGCTCTTCCAGTCCCTCTTTACCCCCCACAAACGCTCGATGGGATGATGCTGTGGGCATCCAATAAAAGCAAAACCGTCGATTTGGTGTTTGCTTTGGTAATATTTTTTTAGCCACCCCACTGTGCAAAACGCGGAAGAGGAAGAGCAATTGTAGGTGAAACCTCACCTCCATCACCACCACCATCTTCCAACAGAGTGCCTTCGCCGGTTTCTAATAGCGTTTCGGTGCGAAATGCGGCAACCATTTGTTATCATTAAATTTAAAACTAAATTTCATAAGAACGTAATTCACCACTGGGTTGGGTTGGGAGTTGCGAGTTTTCCCGTGCAAACTGTTTTCGCATTTTTACCCCCTTCTCTCGCTCTTCTCGGCCATTAACTGGTATCCTTTTCCCGTTTCATTTATAGTTTTCGGTTGAATTCACAAATAATCTGAGCGTATATTTTATCGATGGGTTTCGGGTGCGCTATCGGTGGGCATTATAATTTAGTGCCCAGTTACTCTAGCCGTTCCCTCGACTCTATCAAGGGCGGGAAGGTTGCCCTTTCAGGTGTAGCGAATTGTTGCGTGCATTGAAAACTTTTCATTCAAACTGGATTTTTGCGCAATGAATAGCGGGCAAAGCTGCTGTACGACTGCTGTGCGAGTGAATGTTGTTTAACAGCATCAGTAGTTGCGGTGGTCCCAGCCACCAATTTAATGATCCACCGTAAGGTTCGTTAGCGCGTTATCTCACCCGCTCTGGTTGGGTCTATGAGCTGACCCTGGGCTGGGCCCTGAAAAGAAGGTTCCGCTGAAATTTTCTCCCAGAAATCACGTACAGATGAAATGAAAGGACCCGCCGCTTTGAGCCATTCGGTGAGCCCTTTTGTTGGATGCTTTTCGGGCAGGGCTGGAGAAACAGAAATATAATATAGATTTACGCGAACGATAAGGCGATTTGTGGCGCTTACAGTAGCGCTAGTAATGAATGGGCCCTTTTTTGTCTGCCGCCACCACCGCCATCATGCTCGAATTCTTTCCGCCCAATGAAAGCGGGCCCGAATCATCGGGCCATTGGGGGAGGGTGGCCGGTAATGAAAAGAGCACAAGCCGCATTAAAAGAAATCTCTGAATAGGCTCTGCGAGCAAGATAACGCAAAAGGCGATGACATTAATAGAAATGCGGATGTCGGCCATCCGAAACAAAAAGAAAAGCAAGTAAATGGGTGTATGTGTGTGTGTTTTTTGTTCATCCCAAACAGTAGGACTATTAATAATTGTAGGTGATTATGGAGGTTTTTGTCTTTCGGGAGAAGATATCGTTTCATGTATTTTTTTTAATTCGTGCCCTTGTATTTATGATTCAGAAGATGTTCCTCTTTAATCGGATCGTAGTCTTTGTGTGTATGTGCAAAAGGAGCAGCTTGGTTAGTTTATGGTCGTGATCATTCTGCTTGCATGTACAGATTTCGTAGAAAAGATTGAATGAATGCGTCACAAAATGTATGTCTAGCGCCTGAATGTATGTAACGCTGCTTTTTCTTTTATCATTTGTAAAATGGAAATGATTAAAGATTATCATGAATAGCAAAAAAATCAATAGAATTACAGCAATCGTAGCAAAAGTGTGAATACAACAGGGAATGCACTTAAATAACACATGTTTGCATACATTTGGGCGCTTCGTAGCCGAGACGCAAACCGGTTTAGTGCCGAGCAAAGGTAAACGCTTT
This sequence comes from Anopheles merus, assembly GCF_017562075.2. Taxonomy (NCBI): domain Eukaryota; kingdom Metazoa; phylum Arthropoda; class Insecta; order Diptera; family Culicidae; genus Anopheles; species Anopheles merus. Next base: position 28,836,720 of record NC_054084.1, on the reverse strand, counting down.
TTTATGCCATATGGAGCCGCATTAACGATGAAAGACTTTATATTTGTGCAACTAGTAAGCTTAATGGTAGAACAAGTTTTCCGAACAGCAAACACAAAATCAATCAAAACAGAACGCAAAACGTTCTATAGAATAAACTGATTGTAATGGCAGAACGTTTTAAGTGTTCTACCGCACATTATACATTTGCGCAAGCATGCAGATGAGTTTTAATGAGTGTTTGTGTTGCAACTATCCTGGTGCGAGCATTTGCATCGATACGCCTGCAGTGCCATAGCTCAATTAATTGAAAGCACGCCCTTGCGCTAGAGCACGCTGCAACTTTCTGTTACGTTACGCGCATCAAACAACGCGTTCAATGTGCGAGTCCCTGTGCCACATGGAGCACAAAGTTGTCAACCTGCCACCCGGCTGTCATGCAACCCAACCGGCTACAAAGTAGCAAACGACGAGCGGATAAACACCACAAGGCTGCTGGCACAGTCACAATCTGCTGCGACACTCGTTAACTGTACGAAAAATGAAAATTTAACAGCTAAACTACGGGCTGCAACAAAAAAGTAAAGGGTAAAGCTAACGTACAAAGTAAAACTAGCGATATGAAAGCAGCAGATACAGCTGAGTGCGGATGAGATGAAAAGCGAGATACTCGGCGATGCCGCCTCGGCAAAACAGAGCATGTATTTTGGTTGTATTTTAATTTAATTTTTAAGTCTGAAAGCTTGAAAGCAGCTGCTGCAGCGTGAATGTGGCTATTAGTTTATATGAAATTAAAATTCTCGCCAACCAAAAATGGCTCCCCTATTAAACGCGGAGGTGCTTTAGGCTATGCAGTTTTTTACGAGCCGTACTTTAACAGATTCTTGTGCAATTGCTTGACGTGTAGCGGGTAATACATTTGAAATAAAAGAAATATACTTTTATCCCAACACAAATCCCTTTAAAGTCCTCCGAAAAACGAGCCAATTGTGATTAATGGTAAAACATGCAGCAAAACTTAATTTTTTTGTTGTTTAAAGCCAGAAAAAAAAAAAAACATTTTCCTTCTAAAGCCCGCGGTGAAAACAAAAACCTAACCAAACCAAACGAAAAGAGATAAACGCGCTTCTAGCTCCCCCGGTGGAGTTCGTGATCGTTTGACTTTTTTTCCTGCTGTCCCTCCCACCCGGTAATGGCAGGTTTAATGAATCGTACCATTAGTTTTAACGTCTCTCTGTCTGCATCGGGAGGTATCTTGAACTCTCGCACCCGGCAAGCACAAAGGAAGATGTGGTTTGTAGTGGATGAGGGAGTTTTTTTTACTGTATACCTCCCGTAGCTACTGCGCTAGAGTGTTACGCCATCGCTCCGAGGGTTTTGTGTGTGTATGTGTACGTACCTGTGCTGGGATGTGTTTCTGGAGTTTTTGTGCCCTTCTTTTCTTGCTTCACAGCACCACAGCATCACTTCTCACAGCACAGCGGGTAAAATAAAGAAGGGAAAAGTATTACCGTCTTAAGATTAGCCAGACTAAGAGAATTGTTTTCCCCGGGTGAGGTGAGGGTCGTCACCAGTACGGTACACACCGTGGGGGGGGGAGTGATTGAAGGGGGCCCACCCGTGTCCACCAATCGATGCTTTACGGTCGCACGGGGAAAGTTTCCGTCAGCCGCAAGATAGCGCTTAAGCGTAATGAATGGAGACGGAAAGTGTCAAGCTTGAGTGTGTTTGTGGGTGTATGTGTGTGTCTGTGTAAGAGTGTAGGTGTGTGATTAAGGAAGAACATTAACCAAAACTGTCTTAAACTGTGCGGAGATTGAAGCAAAACTAATTAGTGAGGTAGGCAACGTAATCGGTAGGGGCAGTTTGTTTGCCTTCATTGAAGTAATTATTTTATATAACAAACATACTTCAGTCGTCCGGGCTTTGGGCTGGCCTTTAGTTGGAAAGTGGAATAGATAAAATATATTATTCAATGCTATTACTTCTATTTCTCGCTCTCGACGACGAAGATTATTGTACTTGAATAACTTTAGGCGCTGAAGCAGGACGCGCGAACTTGTTCACCAGTTTATTTTGCTATAAATCCAAAAAAGCAAGTTCCTTTGACCAATTTGCTACATTTTTTTTTCAACAAGCAATTTTGAAAACGAAATATCAGTGTAAATAACCTTTCCCTTAGTCATCATTCGTTTATTTTTTTACGTTAGCTCTAGGCAATCGATTAGTTCCTGTTAAGCCCCTAAATATATGCAATCAGCTTGTACAAAGTGCTTGTTTTATTCGCTTCAGCTCATCATTGGAATTGAATCAAATGGAAATGTTTTTCCATTGAACCAATTTTCTTTTACACTAAATTATGACTTGATTTGTTTCACAATTAAAAATTGTCAGCTTAACTTAACAAACAATACGCTTATTGTGATTTAATGCTAATAGTCTTTACCACCCAACAGTTCATGCATGTTTTGCTTAGTTCAAACACAAGCTTACTTTCTAACTTAGTAAAAACGTCCCAGCCTCAAACACTTTGTTTCTGTTTTGCTGTCCCGCCAGGTCCCGTCTCTGGGTGAGTGTGTGTGCTCTTAAATATTACTTTCCATAAATTGTTTGTACATACGTGTGAGGCTGTTTTGATAAATATTTCCACTGCACCGGGCAGAACGCGGGCTTTGCAAGCCGTACCGTTACAGCCATGTTTTTGCCTTCCCCCGTCCAACTAAAGCCAAATATTTCCACACAAAGTAGAGTGCTTTGCGCTGAAAGAGCCAACAATTAAAAAAAAAAACAGAAACGAAAAAGGAAGATTCTACTTCACGGCTCTTGTGTTCGCCCTCCCCCAACTGCCAGAGCCAGAGACCTAACCACCGCCATTTCATCCCACTCCCACTGTGTTTATTCTGCCCAGAAGAGTGAATGTGTGTGTGTGTGTGTGCTTGTGTGTAAGTAGCTCCGATTTTGCTTCCAACGGTACAGCATCGTTACGCTACTGAGGACGAGTTTTCCGGCTCGAGCACGCCGCGCTGAGTGCAAACTCCTCTACCCAGTGAGCTCAAACCCTGTGTGTGTATGTGTGTGTGTGTGTTGGCTGGAAAATGGATCGATTTTGCCAGGGCCTCCGTTATGTATCATTCAGGCTGGGTAGGAGGGTGAGATGCTGCTGGCCCTGCTATATTCAAACCCATCACAACCACATGCGTAGTAGGGGTCGGTTTTTGGGAGCGTTTTCCTCCGGCGGCGTGGAAGGGTGTGTAGCAAGAAGTAGCAGAAGAGCATACAGCATCCCTGTGTTCACACAAACATACAGACCAGTGAAGTTGCCATTCCTCTAGCACGTGACTAGCAAACTGTACACGCACACAGTGGCGTGGCTTACAGTACATACACACACAACCGCTTACCTACTTTGCCTGGAAAACAAGGGATTGGTGCACCAACACTAACGCGTCTGCTTGTGAAGAGCAAATTGGATACAGTGTGGCCATTTTTACGACAGCCTTTTCCATCCATGCACCATGCACCGTTCCGCCCGGGGTTGCTCATTGCTCCCTGCGTGAGAGTGTATTGGTGCTGTATATAAAGCATCATCGCCATCATTATCATCATCCGGCATCCGGAACCCATCGTCATCGTGAAGAAACACCCTGGAATTTGTGTCGAAATGCTTCACGTCCACCAGCAGCAAACCCAGCGCAACTCCTCACACTCCCACTGTTATCGCCTCTGCCTCAAAACGGTGACGGCAAACGGCGGTGGTGGTGTGGAATTATTTTTATTAGACCGAACTTCGATCGACAATTCATTTTAATGTATTCCGGATAGCAAAATCCTGGGGAAAATTCAATTTGACTGATAAATCGAACGAGCGTAGGCGGCTTCACCCCCAAACGTTGCCCCGATGCCTTGACATCTCATATCAAAAGGATGCAGGGTGTGCACGGCAGACACACACACATACACACACAGTCACCCTTGTTCCACACATTCTTCCCCGTAGATTGATCTGCCCGACTGATCTGATGGATGACGTTGCTCCAGCACCGGATTTTCCCTCTTCTCCAGTCGATGGCACTTGGAGCCCTCGAGGCCTCACATTCAACGGGGACAGGCAGCGCTGGTGGCGTCTCTACGTGGATGTTTATCAACACAACGCCAGCCAAAAGAAGGAAAGAAAAAAAAAACTACACACCCATCACCGGGAACGGTTGGATGTTTCCCCAAGTTTCTGTACGTAGTAGCTTTGTTGGTTTTTTGTAGTGTGTTGTTTTTGCACGCCAGCCCAGTTCGTCCTTAAGATGGGCAGATGGGCCTCTTAAGCCTCAATCCCGCAGCAGTCGAATTGGTTGATATTCGGCCCGATGGAATGGGAGTGACAGAATGGTGACAGAAAAACGGCCGAACTCGAGCTCACGCATTGCAGAACGAGCCTTCTGGGTGTTTGTTTTGGCATTCCATCCGGGGGAAGCGTTCCGTACACTTGGGAACGCACCGGAAAGTTCCAGGCTCTTTTCGAACCAGAACTCTTGAGTTACTTCTTGGGCGAGGGTTTTTTTTTGTTGTTGCTGTTTGTTGCGGGGAGATACATCAATTAATAACGCTTGATGAGCTTCCGGTGCGTATCCCAGAGCCCTTTACTCTCTCTCTCTCTCGGTGGAATTTCTATGATTATTTATCTCATCATTTCTTTATGCTACATTCCGGTGCTTCTTGACACTGCCAGCACTCCAGCCTCCATCTGGGAGATGGGCACCTTAAATCCCTTATCGCCCAAAACCCCTACTGCAAACTACTACAGTCGCATCAGCACGAGATATCATCATCCCACGTCCCACCAGGCAACAACAACAACGCATCCGTTATCGAACAAACGATTATGAATTCATCAATTCATGACCGAAGTCTGACCTTCCGAGCGCACGTCACGCACGCCCTGTCAGTTCTGCCCGGGGATGCCGCAACAGCACGTCCCAGCAGCCGGTTCCAGCGAAGATTGCCGGTATCGGCGGGGATTGTTATCCCTTCAGCGGGATCGAGGCTGCCGGGTCCTCGGGATTGCTCATTAAATGCGGCTAGATAGGTTTTGTGGCCTTCCGGGCATTTGGTGAACGCATGGGTCATAAATCGATTTATGCTCGGTTCGATAATTGTGTACGCATGCAAGGGCCCTACCCCATAGCTCATCCTGTACCATGGTTCAAGCTGTAGAGCGTAGCAGGGCGGAGAGAAAGAGAGAAGCACGGTTGGTATGTTCATTTGTCGATTTGTGCAGCAGATCTCTAATACGCATCACGTTTGCATGCACTAACGTTTTCGCATTGTAAGCGCTACGCGTTGAGATTTGTAAAGGCAGACCCTCGGCAGGGGCGAGGGGGAAAGCCGACATTACCATTTTGCAGCGGTGATTGGTGCCTTCATCTTGGTGGCCGCGTTTCGGTGGACTGGCTGAAAGGCAGCTCGGGCGACGACGGGCACTAATGAAGTGATTCGAACCATTAAAGCATGAGCATTGCACGGGAAGTGGCCACGATGATGCTGATGATGGGGTTAGGTTGAATAATGTGAACATCGGCAGCCGGTGGTTTGTAAATGTTTGTGTGTGTGTGTGTGTGTGTGTGTGTCTGAAGAGAAGGAGAGAGAGAGAGAGAGAGTGATGAGTTTTCAAAACTCCTTAGCCTGGGTTGAATGAATGGCATTGTTCGGGCAGATTGAAGTGCTTTGCGCTTCGAGATGCTCAGTGCAGCAGATTAATGTATTATTGAGTGCTTCGGGGTTGTCTCCCAACCCCGCGGAGGGTTGAAGTTTGCTTATTGAAGTGTAGTGTATTGATTTGCTCTGTTTGATGAAAGGCCCTGCAGCAGGAAACGGACATTGAATTGCTGGTAAATTATATTATTCGTCAAGAATTGAAATAGAGTGCATGATCAAAATTAGTTTTGAAAGGTTGTTTTCCTTTAGTCGTAACATTCGTTTCATACTTGTATAACAGGTTATCAAATGGCGAGATTGGGGATTTAAAATCTTACAACCATACATTCATCTTCCTCAAACATTTTCTAAAGTTCGTGATACGATGTACCTCAGTTTGATTAAAAAATCATAGCTTTTTTAAGATTCGATATAAAGGTTCTTTAAACAATAACACATTTTATTCAGTTCAGTAAAACCAGTGGCAAGTATTTACGAGATAGCTTTATTAACATTGATTTCACATCGACTTGATTTAAAATTTGATCCAGGCAAATTATGCAATTAATACAGTGCGTGCAATAGCTATAGAAACAGACACTTTTTATGAATAGTAATCGCATCTTAAATGCATATATTGTTATATATTTGAAGCATAAACTTTGCTGCTGATTGTCGTCAATTGTTGCATAAACTTTAAAATGTTATGATATTAGTCAAAAAAAAACCAAGGTTACCATGTGAAATAGTAAATAAATCAAAGGGATTAAAAATGTTTACACGTAACATGAATATGCTGTTAATAGGGTTCAGTATATACCGTATATTATTTACGTATATTACATAAGGCAAAAACAGATTCGCCTAAAGGTATACAACAAGTGAACATCAAAGCATTCTGCTTACTAATTGCATACTTTTAGGCGGTAAATTTTAGGTAATAATTTAAATTTACATAAACTCATGCAATACATTAAAAATTTACCCTGATATTTGTAGCCCAGGATTATTGAAAGAAAAATAGTCCTGAATTGGAGTTAAAAAAGAAGCAAATATCCAATGCTCATTAATAATTACTTAAAAAAACGACACCATTTTTTTCATAAAAACCAACCAGCTTATCAGCTCGTTCTGCATGCACCTGCGACCTTTGTAGCAAAGCTTCTACCTCCGTGATTATCCCACGGATTATAAATCGAATGAAAACAACAAAAAATAATGCATACATGCTTTACATGATACCACCATTTGTGTGCAGATAATAAATAAGCTTAATAATTTCTTTGAACGCTCACCCACGGGCATCATAATCATATCGAAAAAAAAAGTAGCAACAACAAAAAGTCATCCCTAACGGCAGCCTCGAGCCGAACAACACCGTGAGCCAATTTATGATCTCGCTCCAGCGCTCATTAATAAGCGTGTAATGGTATATTGAGCTATAAATCTTTTAGTTTCAGCTGGACGGTGTGCTGTGCTGTGTTTTGGCTGTTGCTGCCATTGCTCACCCTTCTCCGAACCCTCCCGGTCCAGTCCGCCCGATCCATTTGACCAGCGTTCCCGACCAATCAATCTGCCAGTCGGGCGTAAAAAGTACGCTCCGTTGCGTATTCGTTCAGCTCGGTGCTAATTTAAATACCATACTGCAGCTACTCCCACGGCGGTGCACAGAGCACCGTCCCCGCGTTACGTTCGGATCGATACGGATGTCCAACATCCATCAGCATCAGCGTCCTCATCGTTAAAGAAGGCATGAAGTGGAGTGGAGTGCTGCGTGGAGCAGCGAACGTTATTGACAGGTGACTTGCTTCTTTTGGAGCTCGCTGAGGCCATTATCATAAATTTTCCAAAAATTAAGCCTTAATCCGGGAAAGTTTTTTTTTTGCCTGCGAGTCCATTTTCCAGCCTGGGAGGGAATGGGGGCAATGGGTCTCAGGTCGAGCTCCGAAAGCTGAAAACCCACCCGGTTTTCATTGGCCTCATCGTCGGCGTGTGCTCGCCTTGCAAATGACGCCATTATTGCTACACACACACACACCCTCAGAGTAACATCATAATTTCATTCCATTCCACCAAAGTTCATCTCGAACAGGTCGTTCAAGCAGGGCTGATGGTGGTGGGCCTTTCGTAATTGTGAGTGTATCTTGTAACACTTCTTCGTAGGAAAATTTCACACTTCCTGTTATGTCTTGTGTCTTTCGCCCGGTGGACCCTTTTTAGTTGCTTTTCTGGAGGCCCAGCTGAGGGGGGTTTGGAAAATACCTACGGAAAAGGTCGTCATTATGGTGCAAATGGATGTTTTATTTTCGAGCCTGTGGAGTGTTTGCCGAAACGGGTTAGGCGTGTAGGCCGCGGGGTGAAATTGTTCACCCCAAACAAGGGGTTGTATTTTCAATTTGAAAGGTTGAATGCTTGCTGGGTGTTCAGTGTACTGCTTTCTTTTATGTTTTAGAAGTGAGATGTTGCACGAAACAAGTTAAAGACAGCTAGCGACAATGAAATGAATGAAAATGCTGTCTATTTAGTTTGCTTCATGAATATTTGAAAATTATTTGACGAAAGTAGTGTGCTAATGGAAAATTGTAGACATACAACCAACCTAAAAGCAAACCAGATAAAATTTAAACCATAAAATAAATAGTAAAAGTCTGTATTATTTAATCACAACAAATGCGCCTACAACGCATATTAGCTCTTTGTTGCAAACAAATTGTTCTGCGCATTGCATACATCTAGGGGCAAAAAGCGTCAAAGTTATCTTACATTCCTTAAAAGCCTTGCTAGCACGTCTTGCTCCACTCATCTTGCGCATCCGAAGCTGTGTAACAACTATGCGTAATAAATATTTACCAACCCCTAAGCCGTACATCATATCTTGTGAGCTGCAGCTTGTGAAGGGGCTTCTATCAATCAATTCACTCGCAGCAGGATTTACACACGTCCGACGTAAATCTACTGCTTTGTTCCAGCCAATCTACTGGCCCTGGTATCACACCATTCCAGCTATGGCTATTAATCTTGAATTCTTCGTCTTACAGTGGTGCTGGTGGAGTGGGTAAAAGCTCTGCACACGACAACTACCCTGCAGTGCTTAGTACGTTGTCATGGGCCACCCGGAATCGGATGGGCAGCTGATGAATCGGTATTACACAAACACCATCACCATGGGAAACGGTTAGCCGAGTTGCAAGGCTGCTCCACCGATTCGTTCGTGCTGTACTTCCCTACTTTTGGTGCTGGTGAAAGGCTGCGTGTAAAGCAAATGACAGATCGGCGCACCTAATGAGCAAGGTGAGCTAGCGGGATGGGCACGGGCAAGACCACACAACTCCGCTCGCCACGCAGGCAAAAGGTCCACCAGGCTAATGCTACTTAGATGGTGACGTGTGAGCTTTCATGCCATTCATTTCATTGTGCCGGTTTCGCCGGGAAAGTCCCTCATAACAAGCTCATCGACCGCCCCGGGTCACCGTCTTAAGAAGATCACGGTGCCGGTGGTTCGCTATATTTAGTGTTCTGCGAGATGAAAGCGCATCCACAGAATAGGTAAATAAATAAAGTATGTACGTGCCTGTGGCAGCGAAACTGTGGCTGCCCCCCCGAAACGGTCCAGCTTTTGTTACGGCTTATTATGGCCAGTACAGCCCAAGTCGGTAGGAACGCTTTCTGTGCCGAAGCGCCATGTTTTGTGGAAGCATGTTTTGGTCAATTTTTGGGTAAGCAAAAGTCGCAAAACAACACCCAGTTGGAGACGGGAGGAATGGTTTGCTTTGCTGTTTTGCGCGAAACCAACCCGCTTTGAGCGATCGCGGGAACGCAAACAGCCAAACTAACGGCAAACCAAAGCCAAAACCGGACGTCATACACGGCGTCTACGGTAGCGCGGGCAAGCGAAATAATAACGAGTGCTTCCGCTCCCACCTGAATATGATTCAATTTCATTGCGCCACCGAGAAGAGGAACGCAAGTGTTTGTCCTTCCGAGAAGGTGCTGTAGCATTGCCTCGGCAACGAGCAGGGATCGGATATTTGTAGAGCGTACGTTCGCATATCAAGCATATCAAATGACGGAATCGGAATGGGCGTTTCATCATTCCGCTTACTGTGAGTGAGGTCAATGAGGGCGTTGGAGTTCGGCAAAAGGGCGACGGCGCAGGGTACTGTTTAGTTGACTTTCTCTGAGGTTGTTTTGTTGTGCTGCTATTGCTGTAAACAGTAAAGCGATGCTTACAGTGATATACCTTAAACCTCAGGGAAGGGATAATTGAAAACTCATAATGTGTTGCATAAATTTAGGCGCTCAAAAACTGTATACGTGATAGAAGGGTCAGCCGATATGGTGGGCTTTGAACAACAAAAAAAAAAACATATTTCAACTCAACAATTCCTGTTATCTTCATGATACACAAATAATACGTAATAATGTTATTCATACTTTTTATGAGGATAGTACTGTACACAAAAAAAAAAAAAACAAATATAACCTCTTTTTATTTTAATGTGAAATAGGGAGATTAACGTAACGTTTCCAGCAAGCAAATATTCGTGTCAATCGACATTAGAGGTGATTTATGTTATGTACAGTAAATGTGATATTATCATTATTTATTTTCAAAAATGTATGTTTATTTAACAACACAAAAAGCCAAATAATAAGGCTTTTTTATATTAACGAAGGATTCATACGATTAGATTCATTTTCAAATCTACAATTGATTTTTTCCGTCCAAAGCATACGATATATTTGCCCTTCATTGCAAATAAATTGTTGTGCACATTGCATACATCTAGGCGCAAAAAAGCGTCAAAGTTATCTATTCTTCATCGAGATGACTCGATACGTCTGAAGAGGTTATAAAACTGATTTATAATACTAGCAATATAATATCAAATCAACCCTGCTACCTGGAAATGAATCAAATTCATCAGCTAGCAGCGTTATCCAAAAGCCTGTTTCTTGAGCCCATACAAGCTCAACCCGACACATGTACATGTGTACCGATTCGATGACCCATGCTGATGAGATGAAAACGATCTACGTGGGTGGAAAATTCTATCCAAGTAGCCGAGTTTGGATCGAGTTCTTGATAATCGACGCACAGAAGTTGGACGGCCCAGGAGAGATGGATCAGATCAAACAGCAGCATGTCATTACCTTGAAATTATCATAGAGATTGCTTTACCCAGCTGCTGATGGACGGGCGGAATGTGATTTTCCGATACGCACTCGGTGTGCTCACTAGCCTGCTGGATTGGATTCGTACGGCCATGTTGGATTTACTCGGAAGATGGTGCTCAGGACGCGCAGAAGTGGTAAATAATGTTCGCACCGTACCGTAGACAAAGAATGCATTAAACATCATCGCATCGCAAATGTGTCGTCGTTTTGTGTCAACGGTTCCAGGAAATGGGGCACACAAACACACCCGTGCGCGCGTACACACACTCCAAAAACGATGTTGTTTTCCACGAAACCTACTTTCAATTATGGCAGCGCATGGGTGTTGCTTTATCTTGGATGCTGCCTTTGTTATGGTAGCTTTTTTCGCGCGAAACGGTCCTCTCTGTTGTTTTTCGCTTCTGGTTGCAGCACGATAAATGGAAGCGAATGAAAGCGGCCTGCCATTTCGCGTAATAATTTTTATGTTTTAATTAAATTCAACATCAAAGCAAAAGCGTTGCACAGCAATCAGATGCCTTTGGGGTGTATTTTTGGGATCCAGGAATGGTTTTTTTTTTTTCGGTACGTGTTTCAACCATATTTCGCCATATTTGCAGCCATTGGTCGTCATGCATCTCCTGGGGAACGATATCGCTTGTTTCGGCTTCCACCTTCCGCCCGCGTGTTGTTTGAACATTTCACTGCAAGCTGAGGGTTTCCTTCCTCCCCGCGGGTAATTTGCACAGCGAAAATAAAAACGACGAAAAATCAATTTACTCATGGACCCACATGTTTCACTGGCTGGGCCTTTTATGTGAACTTTTTGCTGTTCCAAGCGGCCAGCTCCAGTATCACTGCAACTGACTGTGTGTATTTGCTGTGCTGCTTTCTTGCTAGTTTGTTGCTGGTTCGTTTTTTTTTTTTACAATTTCAATGATTTACTTTCCGCACCAGAGACTGCTTCCCGTCACATATTGGAACGCCCGTTTGGTGGTGGGGAGACTTAACCGAGGTTCGATAAGGTTCGCCGTGCGCTCAGTTTCGATGGAATTTTATCAGCATCACAAAGTTGATTACTCCGTTTCGGTAGTATTGGCGCGATTGTACAATTATGGCGAAAAGCATTAATTGATCTTGTTCTTTATCGGTAAGTAAATTAACGAGCTCGCGTACGGGGAAAACCTGGATACTTTCGGGAACGGAGGAAGTTGGCATCAAATGTAATTAAATTCAGCTGAAAGAGGTATGTTTTTATTCGTTATGCATTTCTTGCGGATGGTCTGAATTTTACAGATGAATGAAGATACTGTAACTGAATTGAAAACTTATCTTCTCATCGGTCATTTAAAGTCTGACAAGACACGTTATATTTTAAAACCATTTTTACGTTTCTAAATATTGAAATATATAATTACTAAATAATTGTTTGATAATTAAATCACACTGATGATCAAAATGCTCTTTAATAAACAATTTGACATGTTGATTGCATACTTTTAGGCGTAATGATGACGCCTGCTAGCCTGCACCGACACCTATTTACATTGTTGTTAAAAACAATGAAAATGTTCATTATTGGAAATGACAATTGGAAATTAGTAATGGGCAAGAAATATAGAATCCATCATTGAATATAACAAAGACAAAATGAAAACTAATGAACAATTATCGATATTATTACACAATATACATAAAACATGCCCATTACCTAAACGCAAACAGCATACGCCCGGAATGCAGCAGAGGAGCTTTTCACAGCGCTTGCCACCCAAGGCTTAACGGTTTCACATTATCATTCAACACACGCTCCCATTCGACACGACGCGGTCGTTCTTAATGATATTCCTACCTACGACATCTTCGGCCCGCCACAGTCAGGCTACGTGAGCGAATGAGTGGCGTGAATGGTTTGCATCAATTTCATGGCCAGTGGATCAAACGGGCTGGTCTGGTTATCCGGCACAGTCGAAAATCCAAACACTCGCCTTCCCTGGAACGGCCGACCACCAGATCCGGCACATCAAACAACGACCACAAACTGCTAACGAACGTCCAACCCGGAGGAGCGGCTTATCTTTATTCATGTTCGGCTTACAATTGGTAATTGGTAATTTGATCGTAAGTAATTACAGTGACCCGTTGGCCTTCGCCACCCAGTCTACCAGCAAAAACAGCGGCGATCCGATCCGAAAACGACACGAAACCTACGAAACGTTCCCTTCCCCTGGGGGTCGGACCCGAGACATTCGCCGCCGGCAGAACACGTTGTGCCACGCCCGCGAGATAAGTTTCACTCATCTCAGACCACACGCCTGTCCGATGTGCGATGTGGTGTTTCGGTGGTTCGGCTTGCGTAATGAGATGAGGCTGAAGATAATGGTTCGTCCCGGCCCGGTTCCTTGGGCTAACTGTGCTACCACTGTCGATTATGTGCTCCAGCCAAGGCAAGGATAACGATTATTAGGGCTTTCCATTGCCGTGGCAAAAATGGGGGCTTTGTCCCGAAGGTTTTTATTACGCGATTCTGCACAGCATCTTCCACGCCGGGGTTGGCAGTTTTTTTTTTGCTATGTGTGTGTGTGTGTGCCATGCTTGGCCTCATTCGCACCTCCCAGCTTAATTGACGTTGACGGCTATTCTTAGCCCGGGCTGCCGATCGATACAGCATCAGCGATGGGAATGGGAGCTTTGCTTTGTTGCATAATATATAAATCTATTTCCCGCTCGCTTGGGGAAGTAAATGAGATTTTCGGAAAGGAGAAAAGCAAACCGGTAAACACGTGTTGTGACGCGCAGTGGAAGCAGCTACCGTTTGCTAACTTGAAGAAACGAATTTCTGCCCTGTAAAGCGGGTTGCATAACTGTAGGCAATTACTTACAGAGGTTATCAAGTCGCTTTGGAATGTTAACAGCTTTATTCGTCGTTTTGCGAGATGTTTTTCAACAGCATAGCGGTTACAGATATTGAAACACATCTTGCTCATGGTGCATAGTTCAATTCACGTTGGAAATAGACTGCTATACATCGATTTCAGAACAAGACACTCGTATTTCAGAAACCTCCTGCAATACATCGATTTCAGTACAAGACACTCGTATTATTCGCCTGAATGTATACACCTAAGGAAGCGCTCTGTCACCAATCGAACACGGCATCCGACTCGAACAAACCCATATAATCATATGCACTGTCAGACACAAACAAACAAACAAGACAAACATGTCAAATCCCATGCATTTTTCATGTTCGATGTCGTGTTCGATTGGTGCTAGAGCGCCGGATAAGGCGGATGATTGTGAAACATTCCAATAATTATTAATAGCTATTTTAAATATTTTGCACGTAATTTTAAGTAGAAATAGAGACAAACTACGTAAACTAACTTGAAAATGTTCCGAATTGAATTCTATCTACTGTAGCTGTGAAGCGTTTGACAGCCAAGGTACCCACAGCACTGGTGGGTATTGAACATCACAGACAGAATCAACTGACTCAACTGACAAAATGTTCGGGGCACCTCCATATGATTATATGGGTTTGTTTGTGTCGGATGTCGTGTTCGAATGGTGCCAGAGCACCGCCTAACCTTTGACTCTAACTTTTGAATCAAAGTCCTTTATTTAGTTTTATTTATTTTTATAGAAATTTATAGTCTAATTCAATTTCCATGCCGAATGTTCGTTTAATGCACTGCACACATCCAACCTTTTTTCATGTTTTTTATCACTACATTTATTTGAGTTAATCAATATACATACATTATAGGCGTTCAGCTAATACATGGTGTGAAAGTAAGTCTGATCTCATAAACATTTACGTAAACTCATCCCTTCATTGTTCGCCTAAGCGTAGAAATTTTTACAGTATTTATAATTCTATCATTCACGGCCATTGAATAATTCGCTCATAACATATCCAAACACTACAACCCAAACGTCAACGTGATTGCACTATTAAAAACGGGACTGATTTATTAGCTCTACAAAAAAAAAATCAAACTACCAGGTACTTTACCTAGCAAAGAAATTCGCAACAATTGAAAACTTCTTCCTTGACCAGCAGTGAACAGTTTGCTCTCCAAACAAAGGCTAGTCATTTTTCATCCTGTCGACCTGTCGTCCCAGGACACCGAAGGCTCATTGCAACAGACGGGCCACTACGCTTCTCGAATGTTAATCGAACGGCCGTTCCCTTTGCTTTTGAATGGTTTTTAGTGGCACCCATAGCCATAGCCATAGCTAGTAGAAAGACTGTTCCGTTTATATTGAGATTATTGGAGCCTTTGCCTTGCCAAACACCCAATGACCATTCAAAGCCAATCACCAATCTTCCGGAATCGTTCGTTCTGCTAAGCTTCCGGTTTGCTTGCTACCGTTCGTCCTCGTTTTGATTGATGTTCTATGGCTGTGGCGAAAAACAAAAGCAAACAAACTATTCAACAATCCGTTCGATTCCAAAAGTGGCAATCTAATTTCACCGTTGGCTGTTCCGCTAATAACAGCTGCGTAAAGATTGGAGGTTCGATTGAAATTGCCAGTTTGACCTCAAATCGATGCTTCGGTGCAGGAAATATAGATGAACAGTTTATAATTGAAACGAGAGGATTCGTGACACTCAGACAGAAATTGTTTCTATCTTGCTTTTCTGTTAAACGTTCAAACATATTTAAGTATTATTATTCAATGTTAAATTCTAATATGATAATCCAAACGTGCTATTTATCGTTCAGCTCTAAACCAAGTACAACTTCACAGATACATCACATTCCTTTATGAATAAAATACTTATTACAGTAGCTTGCGAGCAAATCACGTTAGACAATGCATCTTTCAAATCTAATTTACAAACAGCGCTTTTATTTTTAAAATCTCACCATTGCGAAGCAATTCTATCCCGTTCCGATGCCGGTTGGTTGTGTAATCAAATCAAATGAAATCTCCGCGGGATTAAGAGGAAAAAAATGTAATTCATTTCATCACCCACTTCCCATCAACCGTCCGTTCCAGCGCTGTAAAACCCCATCCGCACCAGCGTTGGGAAGAATTATCGCTGGCAATTTCATTGGAACTGATAATGAAGCTCGGAAGAGCGCACACAACGTAGCAAAAAAGAAAAGGACACGGAAGCACTTTAGCACAATTTACCGATTACATAGCAAATCTTCTCAAGCATTACTATCGCCGATCGTTTCACACCACACCGCTCGTACGGCATTTGGTTTTTTGTTCATACTTTTCTTCCCTTTTTTGCACTGTGTTTGCGTGAACGTGAGCTGGTTGTCGTCCTGCGCACACTGTCCGCGTCTTGGGCATAATCTTGGTGATTGAGGGAAATTGAATTGGAGAGCAGCAAACATTTATCTAATTATCAATTCTCTTTCATTATTGCTCAGCATTATTGCCGTGGAGCGTTCCATCAACTGACGCCCAGTTGACAGGCATGGGCAAGGAACGTAGAGCTGAATGGTGGCAGAAGTGGTTAAGGGAGACCAATGCGATCCGTCTTTTGTTAGAGATGAGAAATAATTAGTATTTAAAGTAAGGGAGAAAGCTTCTGTAAGTATTTGATTCGATTGCAGGATAGTAAATTACGTCAAATAAAGCTTCTTCTATTTGGTGTAACGTCCTACGTCAAATAAAGCTATCGTGGATAAAAACAGAAGAGTTGAAGTCCTCATACATTGGGATCTTCAGAATCCAACATTTTATATCAACAAATATTTTTAAGGAAATAAGACAAAATTTTAATAAAACAGGGTTGGTACGAAGAAAACAAACAGAAATACAAATACAGAAACATAAAAGAAGAGCTACATGTATCGAATATTTATTTATTCATTTAATTTCTATGTGGTATACAACAAGAACAAGCCGGTCTCATGGTACAGTCGTCAACTCGTACGACTTAACAACATGCCCGTCATGGGTTCAAGCCCCAAATAGACCGTGCCGCCATACGTAGGACTGACTATCCTGCTATGGGGGGAAATCAATAAGTCACTGAAAGCCAACCCCACAAGTGGGTTGGCAGGCCTTGACCGGCATCGGTTGTTAAGCCAAAGAAGAAGAAGAAGAAGATACAACAAGAACGTAGTTTTTTTACAAATTATCAATGCTTTGAATGTGATTTAGTTCGACCAACAGTTGAAATGCCATTTTTGTCATGGAGACTTCAACATCTTCTTCTATTTGGCTTAATGTCCTAGGCCAGCCTATACAGACTTCGAGACTTATTTAGTACAACGCAGCCGGATAGTCGATCCTAGCTATGGGGAAACTGTCGATATGAGACTTGATCTCATAACGGGCATGTTGTTACGTCGTATGAGTTGATTGCTGTATCACGGGACTGCCTCTTGAACTTAATTGTATTCGATTAAACATTTGTGTTAAATTTGCATATCCAATACAGAATTTGCTCGATCTTTTCTACTCATATAGGATGTTTGGTATAGTATCGAAGGAAATTATCTGTGCCATGAATACATCATAGTCTTTTTTCAAAAGACATCACTTCAGAAGGCGTTTGCAGGGATCTGGAATCTGTTCCATTTTTTAAATAATAATGGAACATGTTAAGGCAACCTGCATATTTACGACATGATGAAATTCGGGCCCTTGATAAGTTGTTAATTTCTTAAGTTGTAACACTCAAAAATATGCTCACCAAGAGCTTAAATCTCGCATAGACCAAGGAGCTTAAAGAGTCGAATGTGCTGTTAAGGTTCAGATGGACCATTTAATCAGAGGCTATATAATGTGTTCAATCTGTTCATGGGTTCAAGCCTAGAATGGACCGTTCTCCCGTAGCAAGGACCGAATATCCGGCTGCGTAGTATTGAATAAATCTTGAAGGCCTGCATAAACCGGCATGTTTGCTTAGGAAGTTACCGCAAAAAGTAGAAGCACAATGTCCTAGAAAGAGATAAAATCTTTCAATCTTAAATTCAGAGGCATTTTCTATGTAAGTTTGTATGAAAAAAAAAAACTAACACATCTGAACTCACGAGTTCATTTGCACCAAATGTAGGCGAATATTAGATTGAGAGGTTTCCAGAGATTCTATGTTTCATTCATTGAATAGCTACTATATTACCTTTACATTTTACTCTTCAGAATAGTACTTTTTTGTATTTGTATGATGTACGATGTAGTCGTATAAATTATATTAAAATAAAAACCAATTAATCATGCTGTCCATACTGTCATGCTCAACGGTTCAGCTCCTGATTTTTTATACTTTGTTTTTTGTTCTACCATTACACCACCCAACAGCACTTTATATTTCATAACTTAGTAAAATTTCTAGAATTAAGTAAGGGAATATTACTTGCAATATAATGATCCACTTATGTTTATTATTTTCATAACAAATTTTGCGATATCATCGTTCCGACATCCATTCCCTATTGATAACAGTTACTATTCTGTGCTTTTAATGTAAAAAATTCTGCTGGGATTTTTGTTATTTATTCCAACCATGTGCACAAATGAATATGGAACAAATGGAACAAAATTTGTTGCATTTAAAGAGAATCGCACGCTTATTTATTTAAAGCATTAGATTTTAGTTTAATTAATATGAATGATCTATTGATGACCTACTGATGTCGAACTTCTAATGGGAACTCTTGATTGATCTGCACTTTCGGGTGTTTAGCTGTAGTTTTGATTCACACAGCCGGCTTTTAATTCACGATGGGTATCGTTCGCTCTTGGCATTCACCGCGTGCCTTATGAAATCCGCAATAGAACATACAGGCCTACAGTGAACACCAGGAGAAAAACGTGCGAGCAAGTAGCTCTGCTTGCTCGAAACATTTGCCCAGACGGAGCCACTACGCGCCATGGTAACACGTGACATCCGTGCCCGGGATCACTACACACACTCACACACATTTACTGAGATGCACATTTACTTACCAAACCATCCATCGAAGTATGCTTTACTGCGACAACTTTATTCGTTTTTTCTTGTTTTATTTCACCAGGTACAGGGTTGATGATGCGTTCGCTCTGCAGTGCTTTACTGGCGTTGAATTATCTGTTGGAGGTTTTTAGGGCCCATTGAACAGTAACAAATCTAACCCACAAACGGTAGCACACTGAAAGAGCACAAAAAAAAGAAACACCAACTAAACACGCGCTTAGACAAAAAAAAAAAAAACTTACACGAAGAAAGAGCAAAAGCGAGTAAAAATGGCAAATGAAAGCAGAAATAAGGGCAACAGCAGGCTACACCAAAGCCGTGGCGCGGTCGCGTGGTTACATGCAGTCACTTATTTTCCCACCCTCGCGCCAGTGTTCAGGGATCAGTTTTCCTCCTCGGCTGTGTATGTGTGTCCTACAAATACAATCTGCCAAACCTTCGAGAGAGAGGGAGAGACGGAGACGCCGGTACCACTTATCTATATGTCGTTCTATTGCCCCGCGCTGGTGTTTTTGTTTTGTAAAGCTACACGCTTCGGTACTTTGGAGCGGCAAACAACGAGCGAAGGTTTCCCGCCTGCGCCCCCCCTCCTCCCCCTCCCAGCCAACTCCCAGACGGCGACGGCAAGCGACGGACGGTTAAGATTAGACTTGCTTTGCCGAACCCCCAACCGTACCGCACGTACCAGGATAGTGAATTGTCTTCGGTTTTCGCCGGCAAGACAGCATTTACTCGGGCTCGGGAGCAGTCAATAAAAATGGTGCCCTTTGCTTGGGTTGGCAACGAAGGGCCGTGCCGTTTGCCATCTAGTCTCAGGAGCTTCTCGCAAGCGAACTTCACGGCACGACACGGTGCACCGAGCGATTACGCGGCTTTACGCGGAGGCTCTCGATAGGTCACTGCTGAGGTGCGGGTTGCTCCGGTACGTCGCTGGTGGTAGGGAAGGTCCCAACGTGTCCTAACCGGGGGCGGGAGGTACAGCCCGGGATATGTGGCATCGATTAAACAAACAAATTTATGCACCAACCACCGAGCACACCGAGTGTCGGCTGTGGTGCTCACCAGTGCCTGACGTCTTTACGCAGCTGGAGTGTATTAAGGGGCTTTTCTTTAGCCTGACCGTGGTGTGTATTTTAAAGACAAGTTCATTGGCCTTATCTGTGTGTAGGAGGTAAAAGTATAGACGGTATCTACATGGATGTTTTGCCATGTTACGTTTGATGATCGCGAATATCCGGTATTCTGAGGATCGTGTCCTTGGCAGATGACACAGTTTTTTCACTGTTCTCAATTTTTGAACGCTCATGAAAACTTCACACTTATGTTGAAGACTGTACCTACATCAACAAAACACACTTCAACACCAACTGGTGTCACTTGAACCCGAATGCTGCTGCACGCATAACATCCTGTTTCTTTAGTGCTCTCCACACCAAGGCCAATGCCCTCATCTTGCCACACCACTTCTCAGCTCATTACAAACTTCCACAAAGCAGCACAAACGGGGAAACCTTTTGTTACAACAAAATGTTACAACCGGCTTCCCATACGAAAGACTCTCCCTTTCGCGCGGTACACCCAGCAAGCAACGAACCCCTTTCACGCGATCCTACCGCGAACAACCATTGCTGCCCAAAAACAGTGTATAATTAAATTCGTCCCATGCATAAGAACGCGCGCGTGTGTGTGTGTGTGTGTGTGTGTGTGTGTGTGTGTGTGTGTGTGTGTGTGTGTGTGTGTGTGTGTGTGTGTGTTTGTGTGTGTGAATGTGTGTGTCCTGTTTCCTTGCTTCATTCCTCCGGGCCGCTGCTTGTCCCTCCGTTTTGAAAGGTTTAGGGAGCTGTTTTGCGATCGCGGACAAACGGCGCTGAGCTATTTAAAAGAAGGGCTAGCATTTTTAACATACGATCGTGTGTTATTAGAACACCACCCTCCCCGGGACTGCATGCATCGCCCAAAAATCAACCCAAATGCTTAATGTCCTGAATGCAGTTTCTTTATGCGTTTGTGTGCATTCCCCCTTCTAAACAGCAGCAGCAGAACATCTGTTTCCCCGGTCCAGGTTGCGTCTGTCGCAAAAAGCTCCGCACTGCCAAAAAAAAAAATGAAGGGCTCCGAGACTGAGATTTTGGGCTGGCATCTTGTCCCAACGGGCCCATTGACACAAGAAACGAAGGGCACACACACACACACACACACACACACTGATCACAAATCCGGAGCGAAAGTGAGAAACGAATCGGTTACGCGGCGAGCGTACAGACCCAATACACACGCAATAAGGGTGCAGCAGACGGTACAGCAAGAATAGAAGAGAGAACAACAAAATAGAAATAACGTCCCTACGGGGAAAGGAATTCACTATTTCATATGTCGATACGCGTGTGTGTGTGTATTTGTGCGTTTAATTCTCCCTTCGTTTTTCGGCGTTGAATCGAATGCAGCAATGCATCGCTGATTCTGCAGCCGCAGCAGCAGCATTACAGCTGCCGTTTCGTCCTGTTTCATCAACCCGTCGCCCGACAAATCCCGTTTACCCCGTGTTCGACAAATCGACCTTGGAAAGGACACTCCGACTGTGCCGGTACCGTATGCGGGATTGGCAATATGTGCTCACGCTGTGTCCGATGGCTTTCCTCCCCCTGTTTGTGAGTCGCTTTCGATGATGCTTTGATTCGGGGACGGTTTTTTCTTCTTCTGTCCTGTTCCCCTACATGTCCTCCGGCAAACCGGTCGATAGGATGCAACCTCGTGCGTGTGTGTGCGTCTGCAGAGATTAGAATGTACTTTTTAATATTTTTTTATGTGTGCTGTTGATGCTGTCTGCAACATAACGGTTGGCGGAGAACGGGAGGGTATTGCTAGAAGGGGAAAGCCGAACCGAACCCAATCTATTGTCCATCCATGAAATCTCACAACCTCCCGGTCGCACTCAAGCGCCTGCCGAATGCGCTAGGATGATATTAATCCGCGTTGCCAGCGGCTGCATTCGCTTCTTTTTTTTAAATAAAACTTTCGATTACGTTTGATAGATGTGATGCTCGCTGGAAAACTTATACCAGGGATACAACAGAGGGACGGAGAAGGGACGGGACGGGCACTGGTTTTAATTTGATGAAATTGAAATTGTTTGCCCACCCGGAGGGGGAAAGGCATGGAGAACGGCTACGCTCATCTACATCAATCAGCCGGAGATGATGGGCAGAAATTCGGGGAATTTGATGGTTGTAAAATTGGAAAATTTATAAGCATCTCTTTGATGTAGTATGATGCTTTGGGCGCATTGCTAAATCCCTCTGATGTCTGTCGTACGTTGCGTTTCCAAGTATTGCAAAAGAGACAAACTTCACATTCTATAATTACGCTTTCACACTAAAAAATGACGCATAATTGAATTGTGCAGGGGTAACAAAATTGAAGTAAAATATTCATAGGCAATAGGGTTTTTGGAATTAATTAAGATATCTTTGAACATCAATTTGAGATGTGTATGAAAAATTAATCTCTCTGGCGCATGAAATTCACCAGGATTAGCCAATGTGACGGTCATATGACAGGGTCCTGAAGTTTCAAGAATCATCTCGCATACATACTTTGTATTTCACTATCGCTAACTCCAATGTAGCCCTAAAGAGAATCTCAAAAGACTTTATCTCGCATTTGGACATTTTGACTCGTTTTACGAATTATTTCGACGATATGCATCATATTCAAATAATTCTTCATTGTCTGGTAAATATCTTGCCCAATATACCAGAATTAATCTTTACTGACATTTTCTTAAACAGTGATTTCAAGTATTTGATAATATTTGTTACTAAATGAACTGAAATGTGAAGTTTACTAATTCTAACAAAAGGCCCTTACATCTTCCAATTGATAGACATGTTTTATAGTTTAAATACATTAGTTTCGTGTATTTTATAATTTTCCTACATTTTTTTCTGATTTTAACATTTTTTTGACTAATTTATTGAGAAATGGTTTTAAAAACAAAAATGGTGGATGATATTTATCTATTGGGAAGTTGAATAATCTCTCGTTCGGTTAGGTATTAAGCATCATACTTTAGCAAGTTCCCTGAACAATTAAATTCAAACCATCCAACATTTCATTTCACACCGAAGTATGTACCTTATTGAAGCAGCTATCATATTCTGGATCTTAAGGACCCTGGTTACAGAATCAAAACTTAAATCTTTTCGTAGGTCACAAAATAACTGATACTGCTTTCGACTTCTGGCCCAATATCTTGCTTTCTTTAAGCATACCTTAGACACTTTTTGAATCCAGGTGGATGCTGGAGCTTGACAATCGCTTTCTTCCAGCTAATTCACGTTGATGTTAGTAATATCTGATGAAATTGTATCAATTTGAACTAACCTGTCTGTTTTTTTTATTCAATCAATGTACAGACTGATCCTTCGCTTCGAGCTTCAGTACTACGCTCCGATAATCCTCTATCAACCCCCGGTAGAATCACCAACCAACAGCGAGCCCGCACACAGTACTGCCACAGGCAGTGCCAGCTCCAAACCGGAGCAGGTTTTACCGTTTAAAACAAAAGCCAAAATCGATGGACTCACCAGCAGCGCCAACGAACGGCGAGGCGACGAACAGGGGCTCAGCAGGCAAACCAAACAACCTCCAAACGTACTGCCACGTGCTTTGCTTGGTCGATTGGCTGCCTTCGTCGTCGTCACCGTCGTTATCCTCCCAGTTGGCGGCCGCTACCGTTAGCCATTAACTTCAGCATGAACGGTCGTACGAATGGCCCCACTATGACTAATCCTTCGGGTGGGCCGCGAGCGCCACCGAGGAGTCGCCGGGCTGTCGCAACATTTTTGAAGGGTGGTCGGTAAATCATCACACACAGCACCGGACTTTGGAAGTTGTTCGTAAAACCACTCTCCAAAAAAACGGCGATAATTGGTCAACAAGTTCAACAAGAAAATGTTTATGCACTGAGGGCAAGATTTATTACCTTCCTGTATTCGCCCAAAAACCTTCAAAACTTCTTCGATTAAGCTGTTTCTTTGATGCCGGATTCACTCGTCGAAAATACTTTTGGCTAGCGCGCACACACAAACACTCTTTTCGCTAGCCGAAACTATCAAACAAAACACCGGCCAGCTAGCGGACGCAATCACACGCGACACGCTCGCTAGAAGGGCTGCTTCCTTCGTCCGACGGGGTGCACAACAATATGACGATTGGTTTTGGCGTTTTGGCGTACGTCTTCGTCGACCTCTTGTCGCGAGACCGTCCCCTGACCTAACCGTGCTGCGGTCTCATTCTCTCTCTTCTTTTCGTTCGCTTCATTTGATCCTCTCGCTCCGCTATGTCCTTTGCGTGCGTGTTTTTAATTCTGTTTCACTCCTTACTTCTTACCCTCTCGTGTCTCTTTTGCGCGCGGTACGCTCCCTCTCATTACAACCCTCGGTTTGACGTTTTCGTCCACCACACGAGCACACGAACACATGCAACGAGCGTGCAAAAACAACGCCGTACGCATGCAAGCGGCTTCTGTTCGTGACAACTCACACAACATCAAACTTCAATGTGTGATTGGTAAACGGTGTGTGCAGCGTACTGCAACACGCATACAGCAAAACGCATGAAATACGCACTCGGAAAGAATTAACCCCTCCACACAAATGGGACGCGAACCCTGCCCGATTCAGTTTGTTTTCCCCCAGGGGAAAGTCCAGACGAAGGATTGAAGGCGTATAAAAGTTCTCCAAAACCTCCATCCGGAACACACGAATGCCGTGGTCAGCGTGTGGAGTGTGTTTACATCCACTTCCTTTAGTTTTATAGCACCGCCACGTGCTTCAAGAAACGGTGGACGAACGATTGTAGAACGGGAGAAAGAGAGAGAAAAGGCAATAAACGACACAGCACGGTACGGGACTGCTACTACTACCACTGACCTAAACCAACCAACGGTCATTATGGGGCGTACTGTTTGCATTCAGCCGGTGGACTCGTGCAAGAAAGTGAAAGTGGTCAACTTGATTTTCATTTTCTTGGAGGAGGCACCTTTTACACTTTTTTGCGTAAAGTTTCTTCACCATTAGACACTGCGGGATGGTGTTTGAACCGAGGAGGAGGACGAAAAATCGCTTCACCACTAAATTGGCCAACGTAATGAGCCACTTCTGGTTAGATATTACAGTTTGGAAGAGTTTCATTGAAAGAAAACGTTAAGGACAATTCAGAGCTA
Organism: Anopheles merus; assembly: GCF_017562075.2. NCBI lineage: Eukaryota > Metazoa > Arthropoda > Insecta > Diptera > Culicidae > Anopheles > Anopheles merus. The sequence goes on along the minus strand of NC_054084.1, from coordinate 28,811,740 downwards.
GTGTCGTATAAAATAGAAAATAAATGGTGTTGATTGAAGCATTAAGATTATTAGAATTTGAGTTTTAATAGTCATTTGAGAGCTTTGCAGAATGTTTGCGTCTGTTAAAGCATAAAAAAGCCTTTTTAATAGCAAATCCAACCTAGCCTTTGGGAATACATGCTTTTGAAGAGTTAAATAAGTCCAATTTGACTGGAATGATGTATACTTTTAGGCGTTTTTATCACCCTAATGAATATGCTGCCTCTTCTGCTGTGATCAAATATCTTCTACATCGGCTGCCCCAGCGATCACAACCAGTTTATCTATTTATTTATTTTGGCCGTAAGGGCCCACCCCATCTATTTAATGTAAACTTTGGGCGATTTCCATTTCAGACGAAAAGCGACTTGTAACATCTCGGAGATAAAGCAATTCTGAAAAACCTGTTCTACCATCCCCGGGGGAGTGTAGGCTGGCGCTGTGCCGCATTTATCCGACGGGCAAACAACGTCAAACAAATGATAAGTCAACATAGGTCCTGAGGTAGAAAAAAAACTGAAGACACACACACACAATCTCATATCGGGTAACAGCAGCGCCCTTAATCCCATCACATCGCAACAACAACAACGCCTGAGTTGGCAAGGGAGTTGGTACAGGCAAACGTTCCCTATCCCTGCAGTATTCCGTTAAGAGCAAACAAGAAGAGGGTGGACTGTAGATTCGCCATGTTATTTATTTATTTTTATCCTTTTTACTCATAACAAGGGAACAGACGCGCACACACACACACATAGAAGCTGCGATGGCGCTGGTTGCCTGGTTTCGAAAGATAGCTCTTATCGTTTGCTAAAAATAAATCGAACCCCCTAAGCCCGTTATTTACCGGGCTGGGTACGAACGGGATGCTGTTCCGGTTACGGCGTGTGGCTTCTATATTGATTATATGCCGTCGGCAGACATGTTGGGAGGAAATGGAGAAGAAAAAAATGCTGACTAAACTAGTTCAACCACAGTATCGCGAGAGGGAGATTGAAAGCGATCGAAAGAAGAAGGTTTGTACTACTTTCTGGGAAGGATGTTCAGGACACATGTTTCATGGAAGCTAAACATGCTCGGCAAAATTCAATCTTGTTTTTTTTTTTGTTATCCTCCAAAAACTAACCAAACCAATATCCTAAAGTGCTTCTCTACCATCTGTCCGGTTCTACAGTAAAATCATTAACAACACGATGCTGAATAAACACATTTTTCGCCTTGCGCACCATCATCAGCAGCGTAGCCCGCAAGCTGTAACCTCACCCCATGAAACCTCGGAACATTGATTTAGCGGGCAATGATGCTACCACCGACGGCATCACTGTTTATGGCAACCACTCCCCAGTTGCAAAACGGCGTTGCAGAAGATAAGTTGCGATTGTGGCGCCCCTTTCGAAACAGGCTCCAGTCGGCCTGGCGACCACATGAAACGAAACACCATAAAAGACCAACTTCTGGCTGCTGCTTTGATGACTGCTGCTGGAGCAGTAGGACATGGGCTTCCTTGCTCCGGAAGCTGGCAGCGGGAACGAGCACACCCATTCCGCAGTACACCAATGGGGCTGGGGCAGTGGCAGATTCCAATTTGGGTCCATTTGGATAATTTTACTTTCCATCCTCTGCGGCTCCCGTCCGAGTTTCGCTAGCGAAAACTTCTCGTCTAGACAGTGTCTGAAAATGGGTGTATGTTTGTCTGTTTGTGATCTGCATCGTCGGATGGGTGGCGCCAAACGGCAGCATCCGTCGGTAGCAAAAGCCGGCCCCATCCGAGCCGAAACCGAGACGGCTAACGATTTTAGATTCAAAATGAACGCACGCAGCTCATCCCAACGAGAGCACGCAACAACGTACGCAGCCATATTTTTGGATACAAAGGCATGGAAATTGATTCGGGATTGGCACAGGGGTACCCCAGGTCGAAACGCGTCGCCAACCGGACGAGACAGTCGATGACGCATCAAGCATATTGGCTTGCCACTTTTTTTTTGTTTCGGAAGCGGCCCATGTCGTGCCTGTCCTTCGTTGCGTTTATAGAATAATCAATGTTCGTGCTCGTGTTTTATTGAATTTGTGGTACCATTCCATCCATCCTCCCGAGAGCCTGGACGAGCAGGGACACTTGTCAAGCGTTGGCTCTTGCCAACAACGGCTGATGGATCCAGTGCTATTGTTACAGCATAATGCAATAATCCTTTCCAGCTCTTTTAGCCGCAATGGAACCCTCTCTCACTCTCGCTCACTCACTCGCTTTCCGACTCTCTAAAGCGATCTATACGTGTTTGCCTGTCGACAACCGTGCCAAAATTGCGTCAAATTGAATGAGCATTTGTGTAAGGCACAACTCCCCGGAGGATCGCAATGTACTATCCAACCGAAACTTCAGGGAATTGGAATTTATTTATGAAATAATGTGAAACTTGTCACACATTCAAAAGCGGTACACTATTCCTGTGATATAAATTGTGCGCATATTGAACGGTACAGAAGCTGCACGAAAGCGACCGTGTGACTGCACCATGTGTATCCATGGCAGGAGAAACTCGGCGAGGGTGTATTCAAACACACCCAGAGCAAAGAGATACATCCCTTCGCTACGTTACAAATCCTCCCTCGTTGTACTTCACTGAAATACAACAATGCGTGCGTGGCTGTCGCGCCGCGTATACTATTAATTTGGTCCTTCGAACCGGATGGATGCTGCGAAGCGCGCGACCATTCGAATCATTAATCAAAGTCTCACCACCGTGACCGGAAGCGGCGGTACGAAATACCGAAGAGGGGAATACGGAATTACAAAAATGGTAATTTACGCTAAAGTGCTGCTACAAGCAGACATTTGCGGGGGATCTGTATGAGAAGTAAAAACCCACACGTTCTGCATGTTTCGGAGGGACAACTGTTGTCCGATATTGGTTGGGATTTTTATATTAAATTTGTCGAACTTTTACATCCATCATTTTTTTTACTGTTCATTCAATAGCCTAGGCGTTCTTTCTAAATACATTTATTATTTGTTTCCCATTATTAGCAGCAGCCCGAGCGAATCGATTTTCGCTTTTAATGGTATCAGGAACCTCGAAGGGAGAAGGGAAGAAAAAAGCAGCATCCTCATCATCGTCCTTCCCAACAGCTAAACCAACCGTCCAGGCACGTGCGGCGGCTATTCGAATGAGATTTTCAAGTGAAAGGAAGCTGCCCGGCGGCATGGAAAGAAGGAGGCAAAATCTTTATCGACACGTGCGGATACACCAGTTTCCCTCTGCGCGTAAGGGGGACTATGGAAAGGTGCTGAAGCTGCGCCGCTTCGCCGGTTTGGAAATGTATTTAAACCATTCATGTCGGCTGTCGCCTGTCGTTGCCAGGCAGGCAGAAGATTGAAATGGGACTGGAGGAGCCGGTTGATTTGTGCTGACCGACCGGTCGGTACCGCGCAAGAAAACGATGCGAACACTAATTTTCCAAGCCGTTAACCATGCCGCACGGCACGCGCGCGCAGCAAGAAACGCGGGGAGTCGACGTTTCTTATCGCCCGGAGCAAAACAGACCATTAAGTTGGCCGAGGTAGTGTCGTTTGTGGTGCCATAGAAACCGGAATGGTATATCTTTTTTTGACATTGTCAATCGAGCATGTACAATAAATGTGAAGGCCTAATAAGGATCAGAAGGATCAAAGTAAAGAATGATTTCTATAATTGGAAAAATACTCATACAATCTACTTGTATGAAATTTGTTGACATTGCATGAATATTTGTTTCAGTAATTCCTCCCAAAATAACAATCTTCCCATAGACATACGGAGTTTCCATATTGATGTACTATAATATGCATTCGAGCTCGAATTTACGAAAACAAACGATCAAATATGCATCTATAACGTATGCTTCAATACTGATTCTGTTCTGTCTCGTTAGCTCGTTAGCACTATTCAATCTCTGTAATAGGACAAACTGCTTCAATCTTACTGGCTCATTTAATTGTACTTTATAGATAAATGACGGTAGTTAAAATTGAATGTAAGTTAAAAACATGAATTATTCTATTGTTCAGTACTCACCAGCTGTTGCGTGATATGCTTAACTTTAACTTTAACTCTACTACCGTCGGCGTTTGCCAACTCTTCGGCTAGAAGATGCTCTAGACTCCGACTCCTATTAGCGCATACAATCATAACTGCACAACACACATCAGCAGAGGTCTAACTAGGTCTAACAGTACACACTATTCTAGCGCAACGACAAATAACATCGACAACATTGGTGCTAAACAAGTATGTAGTGTGTAGGTGAAGGTGACGCAGATGAAAATGAACGGGGAGAGTTGAAAGGAAAAGCTTATATGGTCCTCTCTATTAGCGCGTGAAACGTGTTGATGGGTGTGAAATTTTGAAGAAAGCAAAACCCTATTCCATTATTCCACTTTATTCGTACTCTGGCGTGTACTAACACGCGGTACAATACAGTTTTGTCTTAGGATACAACTACTAACAATAAATGATAAATATTTTTTTGTGAAACGGAAAACAGGAAAGAGAGAAACAATTTAACTTAAAAACACATACAAACAGTTACATATGCAAAATTAATATTAATGAAAACACACACACACACACTTAAAGTAAGGGAGGGCCCGTAATCACTTAAAGACATAACCTCGGGATGCAAGCCACGAATAACATACACACGAGGCACTAACAAGAAGCCAATTGTGTATCAAATCAGTGTTCTTTCATAACCTCACACTATAATTCTATATTCATAACGATAGAATTGGTATTGCTTATTCCCTCTCCGCTGCGTACCGATCGATACGTGGCGGCCATTTTGTTGCGGGTAGCATACACTCAACCCAGCATCAATGAGCTAGTAAAAAAGGCGCATGAGTGTTAGTGTGAGTAGCAGCATCCGGGGCAGGCATTCTTGTCGTATATGGGAGCAAAAATAGACGACAGCTACTACGACTACCACTAAGGCGTTTCCATCAATGAACGTGGAAGGCGTAAAATCATAAAGGATGTTTCTTGCAACTTCAGAGAAAGTTGGAACTTTCTGGAAAAGGACTAACAAGTTAGGCTCTGAACAACGATTTGGTGGTATGGAGAATGGCGGGAGTTCGGTTCTTGTTTCGGTGTTTTTCTTTTAGTAGAACACACACTGCTCTAGCACACTGCACACTCTGAAAACGGCACTAAATGTTCGCTGAAGCTGAAGACTGTCTCTCGGCTAGGGACAAAAAAACACACACTTGAGAGCTCACTGTAACGGGGTGGGGCTTGATCTTTTGTTTGTCATATTTCTTCGCCTGTCTGACGCTGCTGGAACCAACGCTGCTCGTCTGTGTGCTGGGGAAGGGAGGCTGGCTACGTTCGAATCGGACTAGACTGGAAACTAACTCCTCTTGCCTGGAACCGCACTCCTCTATCGGATCACACACTAACACGCACTAGGTTCTTTGAGGTTTTTTTTTTTGGCGCGAGACATCGACAACAGCTTGCAAAAACGATACAGAAAACTAAACTAAAATCAAAAAATCACACGTACAAAAACTAGCAAAGCGCAACAATTAGCACCAAAGCAGGCCCGGCCCCAGCAGCAGCAGCAGCAGCAGTAGCAGCGGCCGCACGCGTGTGCTCCGGTGTGCTGGACAACCCCCGGAGTTAGCTTAACAAACCGACTGGCGACAGCAGACTGACGGTCTGGGCTGGTTCCAACTTGCAGCTTTGCGCGCCATTCGAGCGCACCGAGCCGCTCGTAGCCGGGTTTCGGGTTGCGCGCAAACCCGGACGCATCGAAGGCACGCGTCCCGGACCCGGGCGCTTAGCGTACTGACGAAGATCTATGGCTCGAGACCGGGCTGGCCGGAGCCTGGCCGGGTTTTTTGCGCGTCTGGGTAGTGGTAGTGGTAGTAGATAAGGTACAAACGTCGTACCATTCCACCCCACGTTCCAGTGTGCTATCGCTCGGTCGCTCGCGCTCTCTCGCTCTATAGTGTTATCCCTTTCACCCGCACAAAATCCTTTGTGCCCGGTAGGATGCGGTGAAAGGTGCTGCTGTATTTGGGGACGCCTGTCCGGGACATCAGTCCTTGGCCCCGTAAAAGGTAGGTTGGAGGCCTCTCGAGCTCGGGAATTGCTCCGTGCAGCGTTCAAGGACCTGGCAAGTGCTCTTCACACACTACCATCACCACCACCACCACCCACTAGTGGGTGCTGTCTCACTCTCGAATACCTTTCCCAACCTCCATGTACCCTCCGTTCACTCTTATCCTACCACCACCACCACCATAACCGCCCTCTCGTATCCCTGAATGTCCCTGTTTCCCTTTTACTCACCGTGAGGGGATGCTGATGTTTGCCTTCCGTCCACTGCTCTCACTGCCCTTTCCTTCCCTGTGCCCCGTACACTTGAATATAGCAGTCACAAATAGGCACACCCCGAAACCCTGAGCGCCCGAAACCCGGGCGAGCACCGACGAAAGCGTCGAGCTTTTCCAGTTGACGCCTAAAAGTCTACTATGGTTCGTCGTCGGCCGACCGAGTAGCAACCCCGGGCAGCCCCGGTTTTGTAGGATGCTGCAGAGCAGCGCGGTTCGGTGGGTGGCTGGGGGGGGGGGGGTGCTGATCGGGATGCTGTGTACCACCCGGGGTCCGGGTGCTGGAGTGTGTCCGCCTCTAGCCTGGGCCGCGTGCTCGGAAGCGAGACAGCACGTGCCTGTGCGTGCGAGTGCGCGCGCGCGCCCACACACACACACACACACTGGCGTATAGGGCAGATGAAAATGGCTTCCGATGTGCCATGTCCCGCTCCCTGCCTCCAGCTAAGAAGGATTGCTTATTATGTGCTCGTACTACTACCAGCCGTTTCGATGTGTGCGTGTCTGTGTGTGTGCCGTTGGTTATGTATAATTCATTGTTGCGTGAGACAGGTGGCAAGCAGGCGCGGTACGGTGGAAAGTGTCTGCTCACAAGGGCAATGTATTGCCCCGGCCAGGGCTCCCCGGGCTTCCCAGCTTCCGCTGTAATGCTGCTCTCATCTGCAGCTGCGTCTGTGTTGGTACCAGCATCACTGGGGAGTGTGTTGTTCCGAGTGGTTGTGTTGGTACGCTGCGCAGCCAGCAGCTCGTTGCGGTACGGAATTTGGTCCGAATTGCGCCTCCAACGGAATCGCTCCCTTTACCCCCGCTCCCGCTTCACATGGATGCTGCCTCACAACCCCATCCACCCTCCGACCCTGCACTCTCCAACTGACTTGCCCGTTTTGCGAGGGAATGTTTTTACGGTCGATATTTTCCAAATCCCTTCTGCTACCATGTCTTCGCCATTTCTGGCTGGAAATAGTGCGCTGCGTCCTGGCAGTGGTTTTGGGCGGTTGGAAGGAAAGAGAGAAAAAGCGAGAGAGAGAGCTTGGGGTGGTTGATTCTGGTGAACGTGTCAAATTGAAGAAGCTCAACAACGAAACGCTCCCTATATCACCATACACACAAGTACGCCACCATACGCGCACCGAACGCCTGGGGATATCATCAGCTTGCTGAACTAGCGTGGTTTTCAACGGTTTTGTGGTTTGAAACGGTTTGTGCTGGAAGGCGAGGGAGGAACCGAAGGAAAAGAGCATCCCTCAGAAACCTTCTGATACTCCCGCAACATCCCCAAAACCACACACATACACATACAGGCGTACAACAAGCGTAGACGTAGAATGCTGAGCGTCCCGAGGTGTACACTTGTGCCAGAATCAGTTGTCCCCGTTTTTTTCCCCGGATCGCGTCCTAGGAATTGTAGTCTGTTTCTTCATTTTCCTTTGTTGCGTTGTCCCTGTTTTACCGCCCCGACTCCAAAGGCATTGCGGGGGTACGTGTTCCGCATTACTGGACGCCCCGCCAGAAACCCTTGGAAGGAAGTGAAATCGTCCTCGATCCCACACGCCCGGGCATTTGGTCTGCTCGTCTTCTCAGAGGGCAATCTTTCGTGATTTCGTGCGACTAAAGCTTTATCCAGTTTAGCACGCAATCTATTGTAAGCTGAGGGTTTGTTGCTTCTTCTTCTTTTTGCTGTCCCTTATCTTGTTGTTGCTTCGAGGTGCGGGTTTATGGGTTCATGCAAGGATATAAGATAAGGGTGTGTGTACCTGTTGGGTTCCGTGGTCCCCAGGACACACAGACACAAAAACGGGAAGCGGGACGATTTCCAACAGGCTGCTCGTTACGCACTAATAACGAAGCCCCAAAATCAACAGTCACAGGCACTGTCGGTTGCCCCGGTACCCACACCAGAGACATCTCGCTCCTTCCCAGCGGGCCCAGAGGGACTTGCTGGTGATGCTGCTGGGTGGGAGAGCTTTTCTAGGGCATCCTTCCCCTGTGTCCTGTGCCATTACAGGCATGAAAACGATGTTGATTTCGAACTAGATTCTGCTGCTACTGTTTTTGATAGGAGGAATGGGGTTTGTCGACTCGTCTCTACGTGTGTGTGTGTTGGTGTGTACTTTTGCTGTTAGCTGATCCTCTTCGTGTCCATTTATATGCACACAAACATCCATCGCACAAGAACACAGCACACATCCACGGCACGATTTCCGGGGAGAGAGTGGGAAAAATCCCAGAACCTCACGGTGGTGTGGAAAATCTTGCCCATTTTTCACACTACACGGAAGGCCACACAAACCGTACTGCTGTCGATAGTTGTTTGCACCAAGCAAAAGCCATTCTGCAATGTCCAAGTCCTCCGAATGTGTGTTTGTGTATCGGTGGATGTGCTTCGTAGATCTCCCACTGGATGAACTGGGCTCTAAATGTGTCCCTGCTGCGTTGGCAATTACACATGGTGGTCCACATCTCCACACTATAGTGCCCGTCCCGTCGTCTTGCCCAGAATCACACGTGTCCATTCCATAATGTTGTTTTTTTTGTTTTGCAC